>NW_026738389.1:0-18568 GCF_949786415.1 Peromyscus eremicus
TGTGCTTCCTACACACACGGGGCATATCTAGTTCAACTCTGCTTAGGAAACTGACCAGAACAGTAGCTTCTCTTCAGTCCAATACACTGTACTTGCTGGGAACAGACGCGAGTGCTATTTGCACTGTGTATGGCAATGGGAGCACAATAGTGACTCTTCTTAGCAGAAAACAACTCTTGCTCGTAGGACCAGAAACTGCATGGGATTCAACTCCGTTTAGGACTTGGAAACAAACGCTAGCTCGCCTTGCAAGAAACACACTCTGCTTTTGAGAAAACAGCACTCTTCTACTCTCCTGTGTTTCCTATAGGGCCAGAACAGTGAGCTTGCTCAGAACAAAAGAACTGTGCTTCCTACACACACGGGGCATATCTAGTTCAACTCTGCTTAGGAAACTGACCAGAACAGTAGCTTCTCTTCAGTCCAATACACTGTACTTGCTGGGAAACAGACGCGAGTGCTATTTGCACTGTGTATGGCAATGGGAGCGCAATAGTGACTCTTCTTAGCAGAAAACAACTCTTGCTCGTAGGACCAGAAACTGCATGGGATTCAACTCCGTTTAGGACTGGGAAACAAACGCTAGCTCGCCTTGCAAGAAACACACTCTGTTTTTGAGAAAACAGCACTCTTCTACTCTCCTGTGTTTCCTATAGGGCCAGAACAGTGAGCTTGCTCAGAACCAAAGAACTGTGCTTCCTACACACACGGGGCATATCTAGTTCAACTCTGCTTAGGAAACTGACCAGAACAGTAGCTTCTCTTCAGTCCAATACACTGTACTTGCTGGGAACAGACGCGAGTGCTATTTGCACTGTGTATGGCAATGGGAGCGCAATAGTGACTCTTCTTAGCAGAAAACAACTCTTGCTCGTAGGACCAGAAACTGCATGGGATTCTACTCCGTTTAGGACTGGGAAACAAACGCTAGCTCGCCTTGCAAGAAAACACACTCTGCTTTTGAGAAAACAGCACTCTTCTACTCTCCTGTGTTTTCCTATAGGGCCAGAACAGTGAGCTTGCTTAGAACAAAAGAACTGTGCTTCCTACACACACGGGGCATATCTAGTTCAACTCTGCTTAGGAAACTGACCAGAACAGTAGCTTCTCTTCAGTCCAATACACTGTACTTGCTGGGAACAGACGCGAGTGCTGTTTGCACTGTGTATGACAATGGGAGCGCAATAGTGACTCTTCTTAGCAGAAAAACAAACTCTTGCTCGTAGGACCAGAAACTGCATGGGATTCAACTCCGTTTAGGACTGGGAAACAAACGCTAGCTCGCCTTGCAAGAAACACACTCTGCTTTTGAGAAAACAGCACTCTTCTACTCTCCTGTGTTTCCTATAGTGCCAGAACAGTGAGCTTGCTCAGAACAAAAGAACTGTGATTCCTACACACACGGGGCATATCTAGTTCAACTCTGCTTAGGAAACTGAACAGAACAGTAGCTTCTCTTCAGTCCAATACACTGTACTTGCTGGGAACAGACGTGAGTGCTATTTGCACTGTGTATGGCAATGGGAGCGCAATAGTGACTCTTCTTAGCAGAAAACAACTCTTGCTCGTAGGACCAGAAACTGCATGGGATTCAACTCCGTTTAGGACTGGGAAACAAACGCTAGCTCGCCTTGCAAGAAACACACTCTGCTTTTGAGAAAAACAGCACTCTTCTACTCTCCTGTGTTTCCTATAGGGCCAGAACAGTGAGCTTGCTCAGAACAAAAGAACTGTGCTTCCTACACACACGGGGCATATCTAGTTCAACTCTGCTTAGGAAACTGACCAGAACAGTAGCTTCTCTTCAGTCCAATACACTGTACTTGCTGGGAACAGACGCGAGTGCTATTTGCACTGTGTATGGCAATGGGAGCGCAATAGTGACTCTTCTTAGCAGAAAAACAACTCTTGCTCGTAGGACCAGAAACTGCATGGGATTCAACTCCGTTTAGGACTGGGAAACAAACGCTAGCTCGCCTTGCAAGAAACACACTCTGTTTTTGAGAAAACAGCACTCTTCTACTCTCCTGTGTTTCCTATAGGGCCAGAACAGTGAGCTTGCTCAGAACCAAAGAACCGTGCTTCCTACACACACGGGGCATATCTAGTTCAACTCTGCTTAGGAAACTGACCAGAACAGTAGCTTCTCTTCAGTCCAATACACTGTACTTGCTGGGAACAGACGCGAGTGCTATTTGCACTGTGTATGGCAATGGGAGCGCAATAGTGACTCTTCTTAGCAGAAAACAACTCTTGCTCGTAGGACCAGAAACTGCATGGGATTCAACTCCGTTTAGGACTGGGAAACAAACGCTAGCTCGCCTTGCAAGAAACACACTCTGCTTTTGAGAAAACAGCACTCTTCTACTCTCCTGTGTTTCCTATAGGGCCAGAACAGTGAGCTTGCTCAGAACAAAAGAACTGTGCTTCCTACACACACGGGGCATATCTAGTTCAACTCTGCTTAGGAAACTGACCAGAACAGTAGCTTCTCTTCAGTCCCAATACACTGTACTTGCTGGGAACAGACGCGAGTGCTATTTGCACTGTGTATGGCAATGGGAGCGCAATAGTGACTCTTCTTAGCAGAAAACAACTCTTGCTCGTAGGACCAGAAACTGCATGGGATTCAACTCCGTTTAGGACTGGGAAACAAATGCTAGCTCGCCTTGCAAGAAACACACTCTGCTTTTGAGAAAACAGCACTCTTCTACTCTCCTGTGTTTCCTATAGGGCCAGAACAGTGAGCTTGCTCAGAACCAAAGAACTGTGCTTCCTACACACACGGGGCATATCTAGTTCAACTCTGCTTAGGAAACTGACCAGAACAGTAGCTTCTCTTCAGTCCAATACACTGTACTTGCTGGGAAACAGACGCGAGTGCTATTTGCACTGTGTATGGCAATGGGAGCGCAATAGTGACTCTTCTTAGCAGAAAACAACTCTTGCTCGTAGGACCAGAAACTGCATGGGATTCAACTCCGTTTAGGACTGGGAAACAAACGCTAGCTCGCCTTGCAAGAAACACACTCTGCTTTTGAGAAAACAGCACTCTTCTACTCTCCTGTGTTTTCCTATAGGGCCAGAACAGTGAGCTTGCTCAGAACAAAACAACTGTGCTTCCTACACACACGGGGCATATCTATTTCAACTCTGCTTAGGAAAACTGACCAGAACAGTAGCTTCTCTTCAGTCCAATACACTGTACTTGCTGGGAACAGACGCGAGTGCTATTTGCACTGTGTATGGCAATGGGAGCGCAATAGTGACTCTTCTTAGCAGAAAACAACTCTTGCTCGTAGGACCAGAAACTGCATGGGATTCTACTCCGTTTAGGACTGGGAAACAAACGCTAGCTCGCCTTGCAAGAAACACACTCTGTTTTTGAGAAAACAGCACTCTTCTACTCTCCTGTGTTTCCTATAGGGCCAGAACAGTGAGCTTGCTCAGAACCAAAGAACTGTGCTTCCTACACACACGGGGCATATCTAGTTCAACTCTGCTTAGGAAACTGACCAGAACAGTAGCTTCTCTTCAGTCCAATACACTGTACTTGCTGGGAACAGACGCGAGTGCTATTTGCACTGTGTATGGCAATGGGAGCGCAATAGTGACTCTTCTTAGCAGAAAACAACTCTTGCTCGTAGGACCAGAAACTGCATGGGATTCAACTCCGTTTAGGACTGGGAAACAAACGCTAGCTCGCCTTGCAAGAAACACACTGTGCTTTAGAGAAAACAGCACTCTTCTACTCTCCTGTGTTTCCTATAGGGCCAGAACAGTGAGCTTGCTCAGAACAAAAGAACTGTGCTTCCTACACACACGGGGCATATCTAGTTCAACTCTGCTTAAGAAACTGACAAGAACAGTAGCTTCTCTTCAGTCCAATACACTGTACTTGCTGGGAACAGACGCGAGTGCTGTTTGCACTGTGTATGGCAATGGGAGCGCAATAGTGACTCTTCTTAGCAGAAAACAACTCTTGCTCGTAGGACCAGAAACTGCATGGGATTCAACTCCGTTTAGGACTGGGAAACAAACGCTAGCTCGCCTTGCAAGAAACACACTCTGCTTTTAAGAAAAGAGCACTCTTCTACTCTCCTGTGTTTCCTATAGGGCCAGAACAGTGAGCTTGCTCAGAACAAAAGAACTGTGCTTCCTACACACACGGGGCATATCTAGTTCAACTCTGCTTAGGAAACTGACCAGAACAGTAGCTTCTCTTCAGTCCAATACACTGTACTTGCTGGGAACAGACGCGAGTGCTATTTGCACTGTGTATGGCAATGGGAGCGCAATAGTGACTCTTCTTAGCAGAAAACAACTCTTGCTCGTAGGACCAGAAACTGCATGGGATTCAACTCCGTTTAGGACTGGGAAACAAACGCTAGCTCGCCTTGCAAGAAACACACTCTGCTTTTGAGAAAACAGCACTCTTCTACTCTCCTGTGTTTCCTATAGGGCCAGAACAGTGAGCTTGCTCAGAACAAAAGAACTGTGCTTCCTACACACACGGGGCATATCTAGTTCAACTCTGCTTAGGAAACTGACCAGAACAGTAGCTTCTCTTCAGTCCAATACACTGTACTTGCTGGGAACAGACGCGAGTGCTATTTGCACTGTGTATGGCAATGGGAGCGCAATAGTGACTCTTCTTAGCAGAAAACAACTCTTGCTCGTAGGACCAGAAACTGCATGGGATTCAACTCCATTTAGGACTGGGAAACAAACGCTAGCTCGCCTTGCAAGAAACACACTCTGCTTTTGAGAAAACAGCACTCTTCTACTCTCCTGTGTTTCCTATAGGGCCAGAACAGTGAGCTTGCTCAGAACAAAAGAACTGTGCTTCTTACACACACGGGGCATATCTAGTTCAACTCTGCTTAGGAAACTGACCAGAACAGTAGCTTCTCTTCAGTCCAATACACTGTACTTGCTGGGAACAGACGCGAGTGCTATTTGCACTGTGTATGGCAATGGGAGCGCAATAGTGACTCTTCTTAGCAGAAAACAACTCTTGCTCGTAGGACCAGAAACTGCATGGGATTCAACTCCGTTTAGGACTGGGAAACAAACGCTAGCTCGCCTTGCAAGAAACACACTCTGTTTTTGAGAAAACAGCACTCTTCTACTCTCCTGTGTTTCCTATAGGGCCAGAACAGTGAGCTTGCTCAGAACCAAAGAACTGTGCTTCCTACACACACGGGGCATATCTAGTTCAACTCTGCTTAGGAAACTGACCAGAACAGTAGCTTCTCTTCAGTCCAATACACTGTACTTGCTGGGAACAGACGCGAGTGCTATTTGCACTGTGTATGGCAATGGGAGCGCAATAGTGACTCTTCTTAGCAGAAAACAACTCTTGCTCGTAGGACCAGAAACTGCATGGGATTCTACTCCGTTTAGGACTGGGAAACAAACGCTAGCTCGCCTTGCAAGAAACACACTCTGCTTTTGAGAAAACAGCACTCTTCTACTCTCCTGTGTTTCCTATAGGGCCAGAACAGTGAGCTTGCTTAGAACAAAAGAACTGTGCTTCCTACACACACGGGGCATATCTAGTTCAACTCTGCTTAGGAAACTGACCAGAACAGTAGCTTCTCTTCAGTCCAATACACTGTACTTGCTGGGAACAGACGCGAGTGCTGTTTGCACTGTGTATGGCAATGGGAGCGCAATAGTGACTCTTCTTAGCAGAAAACAACTCTTGCTCGTAGGACCAGAAACTGCATGGGATTCAACTCCGTTTAGGACTGGGAAACAAACGCTAGCTCGCCTTGCAAGAAACACACTCTGCTTTTGAGAAAACAGCACTCTTCTACTCTCCTGTGTTTCCTATAGTGCCAGAACAGTGAGCTTGCTCAGAACAAAAGAACTGTGATTCCTACACACACGGGGCATATCTAGTTCAACTCTGCTTAGGAAACTGAACAGAACAGTAGCTTCTCTTCAGTCCAATACACTGTACTTGCTGGGAACAGACGTGAGTGCTATTTGCACTGTGTATGGCAATGGGAGCGCAATAGTGACTCTTCTTAGCAGAAAACAACTCTTGCTCGTAGGACCAGAAACTGCATGGGATTCAACTCCGTTTAGGACTGGGAAACAAACGCTAGCTCGCCTTGCAAGAAACACACTCTGCTTTTGAGAAAACAGCACTCTTCTACTCTCCTGTGTTTCCTATAGGGCCAGAACAGTGAGCTTGCTCAGAACAAAAGAACTGTGCTTCCTACACACACGGGGCATATCTAGTTCAACTCTGCTTAGGAAACTGACAAGAACAGTAGCTTCTCTTCAGTCCAATACACTGTACTTGCTGGGAACAGACGCGAGTGCTATTTGCACTGTGTATGGCAATGGGAGCGCAATAGTGACTCTTCTTAGCAGAAAACAACTCTTGCTCGTAGGACCAGAAACTGCATGGGATTCAACTCCGTTTAGGACTGGGAAACAAACGCTAGCTCGCCTTGCAAGAAACACACTCTGCTTTTGAGAAAACAGCACTCTTCTACTCTCCTGTGTTTCCTATAGGGCCAGAACAGTGAGCTTGCTCAGAACAAAAGAACTGTGCTTCCTACACACACGGGGCATATCTAGTTCAACTCTGCTTAGGAAACTGACCAGAACAGTAGCTTCTCTTCAGTCCAATACACTGTACTTGCTGGGAACAGACGCGAGTGCTATTTGCACTGTGTATGGCAATGGGAGCGCAATAGTGACTCTTCTTAGCAGAAAACAACTCTTGCTCGTAGGACCAGAAACTGCATGGGATTCAACTCCGTTTAGGACTGGGAAACAAACGCTAGCTCGCCTTGCAAGAAACACACTCTGTTTTTGAGAAAACAGCACTCTTCTACTCTCCTGTGTTTCCTATAGGGCCAGAACAGTGAGCTTGCTCAGAACCAAAGAACTGTGCTTCCTACACACACGGGGCATATCTAGTTCAACTCTGCTTAGGAAACTGACCAGAACAGTAGCTTCTCTTCAGTCCAATACACTGTACTTGCTGGGAACAGACGCGAGTGCTATTTGCACTGTGTATGGCAATGGGAGCGCAATAGTGACTCTTCTTAGCAGAAAACAACTCTTGCTCGTAGGACCAGAAACTGCATGGGATTCAACTCCGTTTAGGACTGGGAAACAAACGCTAGCTCGCCTTGCAAGAAACACACTCTGTTTTTGAGAAAACAGCACTCTTCTACTCTCCTGTGTTTCCTATAGGGCCAGAACAGTGAGCTTGCTCAGAACCAAAGAACTGTGCTTCCTACACACACGGGGCATATCTAGTTCAACTCTGTTTAGGAAACTGACCAGAACAGTAGCTTCTCTTCAGTCCAATACACTGTACTTGCTGGGAACAGACGCGAGTGCTATTTGCACTGTGTATGGCAATGGGAGCGCAATAGTGACTCTTCTTAGCAGAAAACAACTCTTGCTCGTAGGACCAGAAACTGCATGGGATTCTACTCCGTTTAGGACTGGGAAACAAACGCTAGCTCGCCTTGCAAGAAACACACTCTGCTTTTGAGAAAACAGCACTCTTCTACTCTCCTGTGTTTCCTATAGGGCCAGAACAGTGAGCTTGCTTAGAACAAAAGAACTGTGCTTCCTACACACACGGGGCATATCTAGTTCAACTCTGCTTAGGAAACTGACCAGAACAGTAGCTTCTCTTCAGTCCAATACACTGTACTTGCTGGGAACAGACGCGAGTGCTGTTTGCACTGTGTATGGCAATGGGAGCGCAATAGTGACTCTTCTTAGCAGAAAACAACTCTTGCTCGTAGGACCAGAAACTGCATGGGATTCAACTCCGTTTAGGACTGGGAAACAAACGCTAGCTCGCCTTGCAAGAAACACACTCTGCTTTTGAGAAAACAGCACTCTTCTACTCTCCTGTGTTTCCTATAGTGCCAGAACAGTGAGCTTGCTCAGAACAAAAGAACTGTGATTCCTACACACACGGGGCATATCTAGTTCAACTCTGCTTAGGAAACTGAACAGAACAGTAGCTTCTCTTCAGTCCAATACACTGTACTTGCTGGGAACAGACGTGAGTGCTATTTGCACTGTGTATGGCAATGGGAGCGCAATAGTGACTCTTCTTAGCAGAAAACAACTCTTGCTCGTAGGACCAGAAACTGCATGGGATTCAACTCCGTTTAGGACTGGGAAACAAACGCTAGCTCGCCTTGCAAGAAACACACTCTGCTTTTGAGAAAACAGCACTCTTCTACTCTCCTGTGTTTCCTATAGGGCCAGAACAGTGAGCTTGCTCAGAACAAAAGAACTGTGCTTCCTACACACACGGGGCATATCTAGTTCAACTCTGCTTAGGAAACTGACCAGAACAGTAGCTTCTCTTCAGTCCAATACACTGTACTTGCTGGGAACAGACGCGAGTGCTATTTGCACTGTGTATGGCAATGGGAGCGCAATAGTGACTCTTCTTAGCAGAAAACAACTCTTGCTCGTAGGACCAGAAACTGCATGGGATTCAACTCCGTTTAGGACTGGGAAACAAACGCTAGCTCGCCTTGCAAGAAACACACTCTGTTTTTGAGAAAACAGCACTCTTCTACTCTCCTGTGTTTCCTATAGGGCCAGAACAGTGAGCTTGCTCAGAACCAAAGAACTGTGCTTCCTACACACACGGGGCATATCTAGTTCAACTCTGTTTAGGAAACTGACCAGAACAGTAGCTTCTCTTCAGTCCAATACACTGTACTTGCTGGGAACAGACGCGAGTGCTATTTGCACTGTGTATGGCAATGGGAGCGCAATAGTGACTCTTCTTAGCAGAAAACAACTCTTGCTCGTAGGACCAGAAACTGCATGGGATTCAACTCCGTTTAGGACTGGGAAACAAACGCTAGCTCGCCTTGCAAGAAACACACTCTGCTTTTGAGAAAACAGCACTCTTCTACTCTCCTGTGTTTCCTATAGGGCCAGAACAGTGAGCTTGCTCAGAACCAAAGAACTGTGCTTCCTACACACACGGGGCATATCTAGTTCAACTCTGCTTAGGAAACTGACCAGAACAGTAGCTTCTCTTCAGTCCAATACACTGTACTTGCTGGGAACAGACGCGAGTGCTATTTGCACTGTGTATGGCAATGGGAGCGCAATAGTGACTCTTCTTAGCAGAAAACAACTCTTGCTCGTAGGACCAGAAACTGCATGGGATTCAACTCCGTTTAGGACTGGGAAACAAACGCTAGCTCGCCTTGCAAGAAACACACTCTGTTTTTGAGAAAACAGCACTCTTCTACTCTCCTGTGTTTCCTATAGGGCCAGAACAGTGAGCTTGCTCAGAACCAAAGAACTGTGCTTCCTACACACACGGGGCATATCTAGTTCAACTCTGCTTAGGAAACTGACCAGAACAGTAGCTTCTCTTCAGTCCAATACACTGTACTTGCTGGGAACAGACGCGAGTGCTATTTGCACTGTGTATGGCAATGGGAGCGCAATAGTGACTCTTCTTAGCAGAAAACAACTCTTGCTCGTAGGACCAGAAACTGCATGGGATTCAACTCCGTTTAGGACTGGGAAACAAACGCTAGCTCGCCTTGCAAGAAACACACTCTGTTTTTGAGAAAACAGCACTCTTCTACTCTCCTGTGTTTCCTATAGGGCCAGAACAGTGAGCTTGCTCAGAACCAAAGAACTGTGCTTCCTACACACACGGGGCATATCTAGTTCAACTCTGTTTAGGAAACTGACCAGAATAGTAGCTTCTCTTCAGTCCAATACACTGTACTTGCTGGGAACAGACGCGAGTGCTATTTGCACTGTGTATGGCAATGGGAGCGCAATAGTGACTCTTCTTAGCAGAAAACAACTCTTGCTCGTAGGACCAGAAACTGCATGGGATTCTACTCCGTTTAGGACTGGGAAACAAACGCTAGCTCGCCTTGCAAGAAACACACTCTGCTTTTGAGAAAACAGCACTCTTCTACTCTCCTGTGTTTTCTATAGGGCCAGAACAGTGAGCTTGCTTAGAACAAAAGAACTGTGCTTCCTACACACACGGGGCATATCTAGTTCAACTCTGCTTAGGAAACTGACCAGAACAGTAGCTTCTCTTCAGTCCAATACACTGTACTTGCTGGGAACAGACGCGAGTGCTGTTTGCACTGTGTATGGCAATGGGAGCGCAATAGTGACTCTTCTTAGCAGAAAACAACTCTTGCTCGTAGGACCAGAAACTGCATGGGATTCAACTCCGTTTAGGACTGGGAAACAAACGCTAGCTCGCCTTGCAAGAAACACACTCTGCTTTTGAGAAAACAGCACTCTTCTACTCTCCTGTGTTTCCTATAGTGCCAGAACAGTGAGCTTGCTCAGAACAAAAGAACTGTGATTCCTACACACACGGGGCATATCTAGTTCAACTCTGCTTAGGAAACTGAACAGAACAGTAGCTTCTCTTCAGTCCAATACACTGTACTTGCTGGGAACAGACGTGAGTGCTATTTGCACTGTGTATGGCAATGGGAGCGCAATAGTGACTCTTCTTAGCAGAAAACAACTCTTGCTCGTAGGACCAGAAACTGCATGGGATTCAACTCCGTTTAGGACTGGGAAACAAACGCTAGCTCGCCTTGCAAGAAACACACTCTGCTTTTGAGAAAACAGCACTCTTCTACTCTCCTGTGTTTCCTATAGGGCCAGAACAGTGAGCTTGCTCAGAACAAAAGAACTGTGCTTCCTACACACACGGGGCATATCTAGTTCAACTCTGCTTAGGAAACTGACCAGAACAGTAGCTTCTCTTCAGTCCAATACACTGTACTTGCTGGGAACAGACGCGAGTGCTATTTGCACTGTGTATGGCAATGGGAGCGCAATAGTGACTCTTCTTAGCAGAAAACAACTCTTGCTCGTAGGACCAGAAACTGCATGGGATTCAACTCCGTTTAGGACTGGGAAACAAACGCTAGCTCGCCTTGCAAGAAACACACTCTGTTTTTGAGAAAACAGCACTCTTCTACTCTCCTGTGTTTCCTATAGGGCCAGAACAGTGAGCTTGCTCAGAACCAAAGAACTGTGCTTCCTACACACACGGGGCATATCTAGTTCAACTCTGTTTAGGAAACTGACCAGAACAGTAGCTTCTCTTCAGTCCAATACACTGTACTTGCTGGGAACAGACGCGAGTGCTATTTGCACTGTGTATGGCAATGGGAGCGCAATAGTGACTCTTCTTAGCAGAAAACAACTCTTGCTCGTAGGACCAGAAACTGCATGGGATTCAACTCCGTTTAGGACTGGGAAACAAACGCTAGCTCGCCTTGCAAGAAACACACTCTGCTTTTGAGAAAACAGCACTCTTCTACTCTCCTGTGTTTCCTATAGGGCCAGAACAGTGAGCTTGCTCAGAACAAAAGAACTGTGCTTCCTACACACACGGGGCATATCTAGTTCAACTCTGCTTAGGAAACTGACAAGAACAGTAGCTTCTCTTCAGTCCAATACACTGTACTTGCTGGGAACAGACGCGAGTGCTGTTTGCACTGTGTATGGCAATGGGAGCGCAATAGTGACTCTTCTTAGCAGAAAACAACTCTTGCTCGTAGGACCAGAAACTGCATGGGATTCAACTCCGTTTAGGACTGGGAAACAAACGCTAGCTCGCCTTGCAAGAAACACACTCTGCTTTTGAGAAAACAGCACTCTTCTACTCTCCTGTGTTTCCTATAGGGCCAGAACAGTGAGCTTGCTCAGAACAAAAGAACTGTGCTTCCTACACACACGGGGCATATCTAGTTCAACTCTGCTTAGGAAACTGACCAGAACAGTAGCTTCTCTTCAGTCCAATACACTGTACTTGCTATGAACAGACGCGAGTGCTATTTGCACTGTGTATGGCAATGGGAGCGCAATAGTGACTCTTCTTAGCAGAAAACAACTCTTGCTCGTAGGACCAGAAACTGCATGGGATTCAACTCCGTTTAGGACTGGGAAACAAACGCTAGCTCGCCTTGCAAGAAACACACTCTGCTTTTGAGAAAACAGCACTCTTCTACTCTCCTGTGTTTCCTATAGGGCCAGAACAGTGAGCTTGCTCAGAACAAAAGAACTGTGCTTCCTACCCACACGGGGCATATCTAGTTCAACTCTGCTTAGGAAACTGACCAGAACAGTAGCTTCTCTTCAGTCCAATACACTGTACTTGCTGGGAACAGACGCGAGTGCTATTTGCACTGTGTATGGCAATGGGAGCGCAATAGTGACTCTTCTTAGCAGAAAACAACTCTTGCTCGTAGGACCAGAAACTGCATGGGATTCAACTCCGTTTAGGACTGGGAAACAAACGCTAGCTCGCCTTGCAAGAAACACACTCTGTTTTTGAGAAAACAGCACTCTTCTACTCTCCTGTGTTTCCTATAGGGCCAGAACAGTGAGCTTGCTCAGAACAAAAGAACTGTGCTTCCTACACACACGGGGCATATCTAGTTCAACTCTGCTTAGGAAACTGACCAGAACAGTAGCTTCTCTTCAGTCCAATACACTGTACTTGCTGGGAACAGACGCGAGTGCTATTTGCACTGTGTATGGCAATGGGAGCGCAATAGTGACTCTTCTTAGCAGAAAACAACTCTTGCTCGTAGGACCAGAAACTGCATGGGATTCTACTCCGTTTAGGACTGGGAAACAAACGCTAGCTCGCCTTGCAAGAAACACACTCTGCTTTTGAGAAAACAGCACTCTTCTACTCTCCTGTGTTTCCTATAGGGCCAGAACAGTGAGCTTGCTTAGAACAAAAGAACTGTGCTTCCTACACACACGGGGCATATCTAGTTCAACTCTGCTTAGGAAACTGACCAGAACAGTAGCTTCTCTTCAGTCCAATACACTGTACTTGCTGGGAACAGACGCGAGTGCTGTTTGCACTGTGTATGACAATGGGAGCGCAATAGTGACTCTTCTTAGCAGAAAACAACTCTTGCTCGTAGGACCAGAAACTGCATGGGATTCAACTCCGTTTAGGACTGGGAAACAAACGCTAGCTCGCCTTGCAAGAAACACACTCTGCTTTTGAGAAAACAGCACTCTTCTACTCTCCTGTGTTTCCTATAGTGCCAGAACAGTGAGCTTGCTCAGAACAAAAGAACTGTGCTTCCTACACACACGGGGCATATCTAGTTCAACTCTGCTTAGGAAACTGAACAGAACAGTAGCTTCTCTTCAGTCCAATACACTGTACTTGCTGGGAACAGACGTGAGTGCTATTTGCACTGTGTATGGCAATGGGAGCGCAATAGTGACTCTTCTTAGCAGAAAACAACTCTTGCTCGTAGGACCAGAAACTGCATGGGATTCTACTCCGTTTAGGACTGGGAAACAAACGCTAGCTCGCCTTGCAAGAAACACACTCTGCTTTTGAGAAAACAGCACTCTTCTACTCTCCTGTGTTTCCTATAGTGCCAGAACAGTGAGCTTGCTCAGAACAAAAGAACTGTGATTCCTACACACACGGGGCATATCTAGTTCAACTCTGCTTAGGAAACTGAACAGAACAGTAGCTTCTCTTCAGTCCAATACACTGTACTTGCTGGGAACAGACGTGAGTGCTATTTGCACTGTGTATGGCAATGGGAGCGCAATAGTGACTCTTCTTAGCAGAAAACAACTCTTGCTCGTAGGACCAGAAACTGCATGGGATTCAACTCCGTTTAGGACTGGGAAACAAACGCTAGCTCGCCTTGCAAGAAACACACTCTGCTTTTGAGAAAACAGCACTCTTCTACTCTCCTGTGTTTCCTATAGGGCCAGAACAGTGAGCTTGCTCAGAACAAAAGAACTGTGCTTCCTACACACACGGGGCATATCTAGTTCAACTCTGCTTAGGAAACTGACCAGAACAGTAGCTTCTCTTCAGTCCAATACACTGTACTTGCTGGGAACAGACGCGAGTGCTATTTGCACTGTGTATGGCAATGGGAGCGCAATAGTGACTCTTCTTAGCAGAAAACAACTCTTGCTCGTAGGACCAGAAACTGCATGGGATTCAACTCCGTTTAGGACTGGGAAACAAACGCTAGCTCGCCTTGCAAGAAACACACTCTGTTTTTGAGAAAACAGCACTCTTCTACTCTCCTGTGTTTCCTATAGGGCCAGAACAGTGAGCTTGCTCAGAACCAAAGAACTGTGCTTCCTACACACACGGGGCATATCTAGTTCAACTCTGTTTAGGAAACTGACCAGAACAGTAGCTTCTCTTCAGTCCAATACACTGTACTTGCTGGGAACAGACGCGAGTGCTATTTGCACTGTGTATGGCAATGGGAGCGCAATAGTGACTCTTCTTAGCAGAAAACAACTCTTGCTCGTAGGACCAGAAACTGCATGGGATTCAACTCCGTTTAGGACTGGGAAACAAACGCTAGCTCGCCTTGCAAGAAACACACTCTGCTTTTGAGAAAACAGCACTCTTCTACTCTCCTGTGTTTCCTATAGGGCCAGAACAGTGAGCTTGCTCAGAACCAAAGAACTGTGCTTCCTACACACACGGGGCATATCTAGTTCAACTCTGCTTAGGAAACTGACCAGAACAGTAGCTTCTCTTCAGTCCAATACACTGTACTTGCTGGGAACAGACGCGAGTGCTATTTGCACTGTGTATGGCAATGGGAGCGCAATAGTGACTCTTCTTAGCAGAAAACAACTCTTGCTCGTAGGACCAGAAACTGCATGGGATTCAACTCCGTTTAGGACTGGGAAACAAACGCTAGCTCGCCTTGCAAGAAACACACTCTGTTTTTGAGAAAACAGCACTCTTCTACTCTCCTGTGTTTCCTATAGGGCCAGAACAGTGAGCTTGCTCAGAACCAAAGAACTGTGCTTCCTACACACACGGGGCATATCTAGTTCAACTCTGCTTAGGAAACTGACCAGAACAGTAGCTTCTCTTCAGTCCAATACACTGTACTTGCTGGGAACAGACGCGAGTGCTATTTGCACTGTGTATGGCAATGGGAGCGCAATAGTGACTCTTCTTAGCAGAAAACAACTCTTGCTCGTAGGACCAGAAACTGCATGGGATTCAACTCCGTTTAGGACTGGGAAACAAACGCTAGCTCGCCTTGCAAGAAACACACTCTGTTTTTGAGAAAACAGCACTCTTCTACTCTCCTGTGTTTCCTATAGGGCCAGAACAGTGAGCTTGCTCAGAACCAAAGAACTGTGCTTCCTACACACACGGGGCATATCTAGTTCAACTCTGTTTAGGAAACTGACCAGAATAGTAGCTTCTCTTCAGTCCAATACACTGTACTTGCTGGGAACAGACGCGAGTGCTATTTGCACTGTGTATGGCAATGGGAGCGCAATAGTGACTCTTCTTAGCAGAAAACAACTCTTGCTCGTAGGACCAGAAACTGCATGGGATTCTACTCCGTTTAGGACTGGGAAACAAACGCTAGCTCGCCTTGCAAGAAACACACTCTGCTTTTGAGAAAACAGCACTCTTCTACTCTCCTGTGTTTCCTATAGGGCCAGAACAGTGAGCTTGCTTAGAACAAAAGAACTGTGCTTCCTACACACACGGGGCATATCTAGTTCAACTCTGCTTAGGAAACTGACCAGAACAGTAGCTTCTCTTCAGTCCAATACACTGTACTTGCTGGGAACAGACGCGAGTGCTGTTTGCACTGTGTATGGCAATGGGAGCGCAATAGTGACTCTTCTTAGCAGAAAACAACTCTTGCTCGTAGGACCAGAAACTGCATGGGATTCAACTCCGTTTAGGACTGGGAAACAAACGCTAGCTCGCCTTGCAAGAAACACACTCTGCTTTTGAGAAAACAGCACTCTTCTACTCTCCTGTGTTTCCTATAGTGCCAGAACAGTGAGCTTGCTCAGAACAAAAGAACTGTGATTCCTACACACACGGGGCATATCTAGTTCAACTCTGCTTAGGAAACTGAACACAACAGTAGCTTCTCTTCAGTCCAATACACTGTACTTGCTGGGAACAGACGTGAGTGCTATTTGCACTGTGTATGGCAATGGGAGCGCAATAGTGACTCTTCTTAGCAGAAAACAACTCTTGCTCGTAGGACCAGAAACTGCATGGGATTCAACTCCGTTTAGGACTGGGAAACAAACGCTAGCTCGCCTTGCAAGAAACACACTCTGCTTTTGAGAAAACAGCACTCTTCTACTCTCCTGTGTTTCCTATAGGGCCAGAACAGTGAGCTTGCTCAGAACAAAAGAACTGTGCTTCCTACACACACGGGGCATATCTAGTTCAACTCTGCTTAGGAAACTGACCAGAACAGTAGCTTCTCTTCAGTCCAATACACTGTACTTGCTGGGAACAGACGCGAGTGCTATTTGCACTGTGTATGGCAATGGGAGCGCAATAGTGACTCTTCTTAGCAGAAAACAACTCTTGCTCGTAGGACCAGAAACTGCATGGGATTCAACTCCGTTTAGGACTGGGAAACAAACGCTAGCTCGCCTTGCAAGAAACACACTCTGTTTTTGAGAAAACAGCACTCTTCTACTCTCCTGTGTTTCCTATAGGGCCAGAACAGTGAGCTTGCTCAGAACCAAAGAACTGTGCTTCCTACACACACGGGGCATATCTAGTTCAACTCTGTTTAGGAAACTGACCAGAACAGTAGCTTCTCTTCAGTCCAATACACTGTACTTGCTGGGAACAGACGCGAGTGCTATTTGCACTGTGTATGGCAATGGGAGCGCAATAGTGACTCTTCTTAGCAGAAAACAACTCTTGCTCGTAGGACCAGAAACTGCATGGGATTCAACTCCGTTTAGGACTGGGAAACAAACGCTAGCTCGCCTTGCAAGAAACACACTCTGCTTTTGAGAAAACAGCACTCTTCTACTCTCCTGTGTTTCCTATAGGGCCAGAACAGTGAGCTTGCTCAGAACAAAAGAACTGTGCTTCCTACACACACGGGGCATATCTAGTTCAACTCTGCTTAGGAAACTGACCAGAACAGTAGCTTCTCTTCAGTCCAATACACTGTACTTGCTGGGAACAGACGCGAGTGCTGTTTGCACTGTGTATGGCAATGGGAGCGCAATAGTGACTCTTCTTAGCAGAAAACAACTCTTGCTCGTAGGACCAGAAACTGCATGGGATTCAACTCCGTTTAGGACTGGGAAACAAACGCTAGCTCGCCTTGCAAGAAACACACTCTGCTTTTGAGAAAACAGCACTCTTCTACTCTCCTGTGTTTCCTATAGGGCCAGAACAGTGAGCTTGCTCAGAAAACAAAAGAACTGTGCTTCCTACACACACGGGGCATATCTAGTTCAACTCTGCTTAGGAAACTGACCAGAACAGTAGCTTCTCTTCAGTCCAATACACTGTACTTGCTATGAACAGACGCGAGTGCTATTTGCACTGTGTATGGCAATGGGAGCGCAATAGTGACTCTTCTTAGCAGAAAACAACTCTTGCTCGTAGGACCAGAAACTGCATGGGATTCAACTCCGTTTAGGACTGGGAAACAAACGCTAGCTCGCCTTGCAAGAAACACACTCTGCTTTTGAGAAAACAGCACTCTTCTACTCTCCTGTGTTTCCTATAGGGCCAGAACAGTGAGCTTGCTCAGAACAAAAGAACTGTGCTTCCTACCCACACGGGGCATATCTAGTTCAACTCTGCTTAGGAAACTGACCAGAACAGTAGCTTCTCTTCAGTCCAATACACTGTACTTGCTGGGAACAGACGCGAGTGCTATTTGCACTGTGTATGGCAATGGGAGCGCAATAGTGACTCTTCTTAGCAGAAAACAACTCTTGCTCGTAGGACCAGAAACTGCATGGGATTCAACTCCGTTTAGGACTGGGAAACAAACGCTAGCTCGCCTTGCAAGAAACACACTCTGTTTTTGAGAAAACAGCACTCTTCTACTCTCCTGTGTTTCCTATAGGGCCAGAACAGTGAGCTTGCTCAGAACAAAAGAACTGTGCTTCCTACACACACGGGGCATATCTAGTTCAACTCTGCTTAGGAAACTGACCAGAACAGTAGCTTCTCTTCAGTCCAATACACTGTACTTGCTGGGAACAGACGCGAGTGCTATTTGCACTGTGTATGGCAATGGGAGCACAATAGTGACTCTTCTTAGCAGAAAACAACTCTTGCTCGTAGGACCAGAAACTGCATGGGATTCTACTCCGTTTAGGACTGGGAAACAAACGCTAGCTCGCCTTGCAAGAAACACACTCTGCTTTTGAGAAAACAGCACTCTTCTACTCTCCTGTGTTTCCTATAGGGCCAGAACAGTGAGCTTGCTTAGAACAAAAGAACTGTGCTTCCTACACACACGGGGCATATCTAGTTCAACTCTGCTTAGGAAACTGACCAGAACAGTAGCTTCTCTTCAGTCCAATACACTGTACTTGCTGGGAACAGACGCGAGTGCTGTTTGCACTGTGTATGACAATGGGAGCGCAATAGTGACTCTTCTTAGCAGAAAACAACTCTTGCTCGTAGGACCAGAAACTGCATGGGATTCAACTCCGTTTAGGACTGGGAAACAAACGCTAGCTCGCCTTGCAAGAAACACACTCTGCTTTT
>NW_026738390.1:0-18486 GCF_949786415.1 Peromyscus eremicus
TCTGAGCAAGCTCACTGTTTGGACCCCATAGGAAACACAGAAGAGTAGAAGAGTGCTCTTTTCTCTAAAGCAGAATTTGTTTCTTGTAAGACGAGCTAGCTTTTGTTTCCCAGTCCTAAATGGAGTGGAATCACATGCAATTTCTGGTCATACGAGCAGGAGTTGTTTTCTGGTAAGGAAAGTCACTATTGCGCTCCCATTGCCATACACAGGGCAAATAGTCCTCCGTCTGTTCCCAGCAATTACAGTGTATTGGACTGAAAAGGAGCTACTGTTCTTCTCAGTTTCCTAAGCAGAGTTGAACTAGATATGGCCCGTGTGTGTAGGAAGTACAGTTCTTTTTTTCTGAGCAAACTCACTGTTCTGGCCCTATAGGAAACACAGAAGAGTAGAAGAGTGCTCTTTTCTCAAAAGCAGAGTGTGTTTCTTGTAAAGCGAGCTAGAGTTTGTTTCACAGTCCTAAATGGAGTTGAATCACATGCAGTTTCTGGTCCTACGAGCAAGATTTGTTTTCTGGTAAGAAGAGTAACTATTGCGCTGCCATTGCCATACACAGGACAAATAGCACTGGCGTCTGTTCCCAGCAAGTACAGTGTATTGAACTGAAGAGGATCTACTGTTCTTGTCAGGTTCCTAAGCAGACTTGAACTAGATATGGCCGTGTGCGTAGGAAGCACAGTTTTTTTGTTCTGAGCAAGCTCACATTTCGGAACACATAGGAAACACAGGAGAGTAGAAGAGTGCTCTTTTCTCAAAAGCAGAGTGTGTTTTTGTGAGCCGAGCTAGCGTTGGTTTCCTTGTCCTAAATGGAGTTGAATCACATGCAGTTTCTGGTCCTATGAACAAGAGTTGTTTTCCGGTAAGGAAAGTCACTATTGCGCTCCCATTGCCCTTTACAAGGCAAATAGCACTCGCGTCTTTTTCCAGCAAGTACAGTGTATTGGACTGAATAGGAGCTACTGTTCTTGTCAGTTTACTAAGCACAATTGAACTAGATATGGTCCGTGCGTGTAGGAAGCACAGTTCTTTTGTTCTGAGCAAGCTCACTGTTTGGACCCCATAGGAAACACAGTAGAGTAGAAGAGTGCTCTTTTCTCAAAAGCAGAGTGTGTTTCTTGGAAGTCGAGCTAGCGTTTGTTTCCCAGTCATAAATGGAGTTGAGTCACATGCAGTTTTTGGTCCTACGAGCAAGAGTTGTTTCCTGGTAAGACAAGTCACTATTGTGCTCCAATTGCCATACACAGTGCAAATAGCACTCGCGTCTGATCCCCGCAAGTACAGTGTATTGGACGGAAGAGGAGCTACTGTTCTTGTCAGTTTCCTAAGCAGAGTTGAACTAGATATGGCCCATGTGTAGGAAGCACAGTTCTTTTGTTCTGAGCAAGCTCACTATTCTGGCCCTATAGGAAACACAGTAGAGTAGAAGAGTGCTCTTTTCTCAAAAGCAGAGTGTGTTTCATGTAAGGCGAGCTAGCATTTGTTTCCCAGTCCTAAATGGAGTTGAATCACATGAAGTTTCTGGTCTTACGAGCAAGAGTTGTTTTCTGGTAAGGAAAGTCACTATTGCGCTCCCATTGCCATACACAGTGCAAATAGCACTCGCGTCTGTTCCCAGCAAGTACAGTGTATCGGACTGAAGAGGAGCTACTGTTCTTGTCAGTTTCCTAAGCAGAGTTGAACTAGATATGGCCCGTGTGTAGGAAGCACAGTTCTTTTGTTCTGAGCAAGCTCAGTATTCTGGCACTATAGTTAACACAGTAGAGTAGAAGAGTGCTCTTTTCTCTAAAGCAAAGCGTGTTTCTTGTAAGGTGAGCTAGCTTTTGTTTCCCAGTCCTAAATGGTGTTGAATCACATGCAGTTTCTGATCCTACGAACAAGAGTTGTTTTCTGGTATGAAGAGTCACTATTGCGCTGCCATTGCCATACACAGGACAAACAGCACTGGTGTCTGTTCCCAGCAATTACAGTGTACTGGACTGAAGAGGATCTACTGTCCTTGTCAGGTTCCTAAGCAGAATTGAACTAGATATGGCCGTGTGTAGGAAGCACAGTTCTTTTGTTCTGAGCAAGCTCACTGTTCGGACACCATAGGAAACACAGTAGTGTAGAAGAGTGCTCTTTTCTTTAAAGAAGAGTGTGTTTCTTGTAAGGCGAGCTAGCGTTTGTTTCCCAGTCCTAAATGGAGTTGAATCACATGCAGTTTCTGGTCCTAAGAGCAAGAGTTGTTTTCTGGTAAGGAAAGTCACTATTGTGCTCCCCTTGCCATACATAGTGCAAATAGCTCTCACGTCTGTTCCCAGCAAGTACAGTGTATCGGACTGAAGGGGAGCTACTGTTCTTGTCAGTTTCCTAAGCAGAGTTGAACTAGATATGGCCCGCGTGTGTAGGAAGCACAGTTCTTTTGTTCTGAGCAAGCTCACTGTTTGGACCCCATAGGAAACACAGTAGAGTAGAAGAGTGCTCTTTTCTCTAAAGCAGAATGTGTTTCTCATAAGGGCGAGCTAGCGTTTGTTTCCCAGTCCTAAATGGAGTGGAATCACATGCAGTTTCTGGTCCTACGAGCAGGAGTTGTTTTCTGGTAAGGAAAGTCACTATTGCGCTCCCATTGCCATACACAGGGCAAATTAGTCCTCCCGTCTGTTCCCAGCAAGTACAGTGTATTGGACTGAAAAGGAGCTACTGTTCTTCTCAGTTTCCTAAGCAAAGTTGAACTATATATGGCCCGTGTGTGTAGGAAGTACAGTTCTTTTTTTCTGAGCAAGCTCACTGTTCTGGCCATTTAGGAAACACAGAAGAGTAGAAGAGTGCTCTTTTCTCAAAAGCAGAGTGTGTTTCTTGTAAAGCGAGCTAGAGTTTGTTTCCCAGTCCTAAATGGAGTTGAATCACATGCAGTTTCTGGGTCCTACGAGCAAGATTTGTTTTCTGGTAAGAAGAGTAACTATTGCGCTGCCATTGCCATACACAGGACAAATAGCACTGGCGTCTGTTCCCAGTAAGTACAGTGTATTGAACTGAAGAGGATCTACTGTTCTTGTCAGGTTCCTAAGCAGACTTGAACTAGATATGGCCGTGTGTGTAGGAAGCACAGTTTTTTGTTCTGAGCAACTCACTTTTCGGAACACATAGGAAACACAGTAGAGTAGAAGAGTGCTCTTTTCTCAAAAGCAGAGTGTGTTTTTGTAAGGCGAGCTAGCGTTTGTTTCCTAGTCCTAAATGGAGTTGAATCACATGCAGTTTCTGGTCCTATGAACAAGAGTTGTTTTCTGGTAAGGAAAGTCACTATTGCGCTCCCATTGCCCTTTACAAGGCAAATAGCACTAGCGTCTTTTCCCAGCAAGTACAGTGTATTGGACTGAATAGGAGCTACTGTTCTTGTCAGTTTACTAAGCACAATTGAACTAGATATGGTCCGTGCGTGTAGGAAGCACAATTCTTTTGTTCTGAGCAAGCTCACTGTTTGGACCCCATAGGAAATACAGTAGAGTAGAAGAGTGCTCTTTTCTCAAAAGCAGAGTGTGTTTCTTGGAAGTCGAGCTAGCGTTTGTTTCCCAGTCATAAATGGAGTTGAGTCACATGCAGTTTTTTGTCCTATTAGCAAGAGTTGTTTTCTGGTAAGACAAGTCACTATTGTGCTCCAATTGCCATACACAGTGCAAATAGCACTCGCGTCTGTTCCCCGCAAGCACAGTGTATTGGACGGAAGAGGAGCTACTGTTCTTGTCAGTTTCCTAAGCAGAGTTGAACTAGATATGGCCCATGTGTAGGAAGCACAGTTCTTTTGTTCTGAGCAAGCTCACTATTCTGGCCCTATAGGAAACACAGTAGAGTAGAAGAGTGCTCTTTTCTCAAAAGCAGAGTGTGTTTCATGTAAGGCGAGCTAGCATTTGTTTCCCAGTCCTAAATGGAGTTGAATCACATGAAGTTTCTGGTCTTACGAGCAAGAGTTGTTTTCTGGTAAGGAAAGTCACTATTGCGCTCCCATTGCCATACACAGTGCAAATAGCACTCGCGTCTGTTCCCAGCAAGTACAGTGTATCGGACTGAAGAGGAGCTACTGTTCTTGTCAGTTTCCTAAGCAGAGTTGAACTAGATATGGCCCATGTTAGGAAGCACAGTTCTTTTGTTCTGAGCAAGCTCAGTATTCTGGCCCTATAGGAAACACAGTAGAGTAGAAGAGTGCTCTTTTCTCTAAAGCAAAGCGTGTTTCTTGTAAGGTGAGCTAGCTTTTGTTTCCCAGTCCTAAATGGTGTTGAATCACATGCAGTTTCTGATCCTACGAGCAAGAGTTCTTTTCTGGTATGAAGAGTCACTATTGCGCTGCCATTGCCATACACAGGACAAACAGCACTGGTGTCTGTTCCCAGCAATTACAGTGTACTGGACTGAAGAGAATCTACTGTCCTTGTCAGGTTCCTAAGCAGAATTGAACTAGATATGGCCGTGTGTAGGAAGCACAGTTCTTTTGTTCTGAGCAAGCTCACTGTTCGGACACCATAGGAAACACAGTAGTGTAGAAGAGTGCTCTTTTCTCTGAAGCAGAGTGTGTTTCTTGTAAGGCGAGCTAGCGTTTGTTTCCCAGTCCTAAATGGAGTTGAATCACATGCAGTTTCTGGTCCTAAGAGCAAGAGTTGTTTTATGGTAAGGAAAGTCAGTATTGTGCTCCCCTTGCCATACATAGTGCAAATAGCTCTCACGTCTGTTCCCAGCAAGTACAGTGTATTGGACTGAAGAGGATCTACTGTTCTTGTCAGATTCCTAAGCAGAATTGAACTAGATATGGCCGTGTGTGTAGGAAGCACAGTTCTTTTGTTCTGAGCAAGCTCACTCTTCTGGCCCTATAGGAAACACAGTAGAGTGGAAGAGTGCTCTTTTCTCAAAAGCAGAGTGTGTTTCTTGTAAGGCGAGCTAGCGTTTGTTTCCCAGTCCTAAATGGAGTTGAATCACAAGCAGTTTCTAGTCCTACGAGCAAGAGTTGTTTTCTGGTAAGAAGAGTCACTATTGCGCTGCCATTGCCATACATAGGACAAATAGCACTGGCGTCTGTTCCCAGCAAGTACAGTGTATTGGACTGAAGAGGATCTACTGTTCTTGTCAGGTTCCTAAGCAGAATTGAACTAGATATGGCCGTGTGTGTAGGAAGCACAGTTCTTTTGTTCTGAGCAAGCTCACTGTTCGGACACCATAGGAAACACAGTAGTGTAGAAGAGTGCTCTTTTCTCTAAAGCAGAGTGTGTTTCTTGTAAGGCGAGCTAGCGTTTGTTTCCCAGTCCTAAATGGAGTTGAATCACATGCAGTTTCTGGTCCTAAGAGCAAGAGTTGTTTTCTGGTAAGGAAAGTCACTATTGTGCTCCCCTTGCCATACATAGTGCAAATAGCTCTCACGTCTGTTCCCAGCAAGAACAGTGTATCGGACTGAAGAGGAGCTACTGTTCTTGTCAGTTTCCTAAGCAGAGTTGAACTAGATATGGCCCGCGTGTGTAGGAAGCACAGTTCTTTTGTTCTGAGCAAGCTCACTGTTTGGACCCATAGGAAACACAGAAGAGTAGAAGAGTGCTCTTTTCTCTAAAGCAGAATTTGTTTCTTGTAAGACGAGCTAGCTTTTGTTTCCCAGTCCTAAATGGAGTGGAATCACATGCAATTTCTGGTCATACGAGCAGGAGTTGTTTTCTGGTAAGGAAAGTCACTATTGCGCTCCCATTGCCATACACAGGGCAAATAGTCCTCCCGTCTGTTCCCAGCAATTACAGTGTATTGGACTGAAAAGGAGCTACTGTTCTTCTCAGTTTCCTAAGCAGAGTTGAACTAGATATGGCCCGTGTGTGTAGGAAGTACAGTTCTTTTTTTCTGAGCAAACTCACTGTTCTGGCCCTATAGGAAACACAGAAGAGTAGAAGAGTGCTCTTTTCTCAAAAGCAGAGTGTGTTTCTTGTAAAGCGAGCTAGAGTTTGTTTCACAGTCCTAAATGGAGTTGAATCACATGCAGTTTCTGGTCCTACGAGCAAGATTTGTTTTCTGGTAAGAAGAGTAACTATTGCGCTGCCATTGCCATACACAGGACAAATAGCACTGGCGTCTGTTCCCAGCAAGTACAGTGTATTGAACTGAAGAGGATCTACTGTTCTTGTCAGGTTCCTAAGCAGACTTGAACTAGATATGGCCGTGTGCGTAGGAAGCACAGTTTTTTTGTTCTGAGCAAGCTCACATTTCGGAACACATAGGAAACACAGGAGAGTAGAAGAGTGCTCTTTTCTCAAAAGCAGAGTGTGTTTTTGTGAGCCGAGCTAGCGTTGGTTTCCTTGTCCTAAATGGAGTTGAATCACATGCAGTTTCTGGTCCTATGAACAAGAGTTGTTTTCCGGTAAGGAAAGTCACTATTGCGCTCCCATTGCCCTTTACAAGGCAAATAGCACTCGCGTCTTTTCCCAGCAAGTACAGTGTATTGGACTGAATAGGAGCTACTGTTCTTGTCAGTTTACTAAGCACAATTGAACTAGATATGGTCCGTGCGTGTAGGAAGCACAGTTCTTTTGTTCTGAGCAAGCTCACTGTTTGGACCCCATAGGAAACACAGTAGAGTAGAAGAGTGCTCTTTTCTCAAAAGCAGAGTGTGTTTCTTGGAAGTCGAGCTAGCGTTTGTTTCCCAGTCATAAATGGAGTTGAGTCACATGCAGTTTTTGGTCCTACGAGCAAGAGTTGTTTCCTGGTAAGACAAGTCACTATTGTGCTCCAATTGCCATACACAGTGCAAATAGCACTCGCGTCTGATCCCCGCAAGTACAGTGTATTGGACGGAAGAGGAGCTACTGTTCTTGTCAGTTTCCTAAGCAGAGTTGAACTAGATATGGCCCATGTGTAGGAAGCACAGTTCTTTTGTTCTGAGCAAGCTCACTATTCTGGCCCTATAGGAAACACAGTAGAGTAGAAGAGTGCTCTTTTCTCAAAAGCAGAGTGTGTTTCATGTAAGGCGAGCTAGCATTTGTTTCCCAGTCCTAAATGGAGTTGAATCACATGAAGTTTCTGGTCTTACGAGCAAGAGTTGTTTTCTGGTAAGGAAAGTCACTATTGCGCTCCCATTGCCATACACAGTGCAAATAGCACTCGCGTCTGTTCCCAGCAAGTACAGTGTATCGGACTGAAGAGGAGCTACTGTTCTTGTCAGTTTCCTAAGCAGAGTTGAACTAGATATGGCCCGTGTGTAGGAAGCACAGTTCTTTTGTTCTGAGCAAGCTCAGTATTCTGGCACTATAGTTAACACAGTAGAGTAGAAGAGTGCTCTTTTCTCTAAAGCAAAGCGTGTTTCTTGTAAGGTGAGCTAGCTTTTGTTTCCCAGTCCTAAATGGTGTTGAATCACATGCAGTTTCTGATCCTACGAACAAGAGTTGTTTTCTGGTATGAAGAGTCACTATTGCGCTGCCATTGCCATACACAGGACAAACAGCACTGGTGTCTGTTCCCAGCAATTACAGTGTACTGGACTGAAGAGGATCTACTGTCCTTGTCAGGTTCCTAAGCAGAATTGAACTAGATATGGCCGTGTGTAGGAAGCACAGTTCTTTTGTTCTGAGCAAGCTCACTGTTCGGACACCATAGGAAACACAGTAGTGTAGAAGAGTGCTCTTTTCTTTAAAGAAGAGTGTGTTTCTTGTAAGGCGAGCTAGCGTTTGTTTCCCAGTCCTAAATGGAGTTGAATCACATGCAGTTTCTGGTCCTAAGAGCAAGAGTTGTTTTCTGGTAAGGAAAGTCACTATTGTGCTCCCCTTGCCATACATAGTGCAAATAGCTCTCACGTCTGTTCCCAGCAAGTACAGTGTATCGGACTGAAGGGGAGCTACTGTTCTTGTCAGTTTCCTAAGCAGAGTTGAACTAGATATGGCCCGCGTGTGTAGGAAGCACAGTTCTTTTGTTCTGAGCAAGCTCACTGTTTGGACCCCATAGGAAACACAGTAGAGTAGAAGAGTGCTCTTTTCTCTAAAGCAGAATGTGTTTCTCATAAGGCGAGCTAGCGTTTGTTTCCCAGTCCTAAATGGAGTGGAATCACATGCAGTTTCTGGTCCTACGAGCAGGAGTTGTTTTCTGGTAAGGAAAGTCACTATTGCGCTCCCATTGCCATACACAGGGCAAATAGTCCTCCCGTCTGTTCCCAGCAAGTACAGTGTATTGGACTGAAAAGGAGCTACTGTTCTTCTCAGTTTCCTAAGCAAAGTTGAACTATATATGGCCCGTGTGTGTAGGAAGTACAGTTCTTTTTTTCTGAGCAAGCTCACTGTTCTGGCCATTTAGGAAACACAGAAGAGTAGAAGAGTGCTCTTTTCTCAAAAGCAGAGTGTGTTTCTTGTAAAGCGAGCTAGAGTTTGTTTCCCAGTCCTAAATGGAGTTGAATCACATGCAGTTTCTGGTCCTACGAGCAAGATTTGTTTTCTGGTAAGAAGAGTAACTATTGCGCTGCCATTGCCATACACAGGACAAATAGCACTGGCGTCTGTTCCCAGTAAGTACAGTGTATTGAACTGAAGAGGATCTACTGTTCTTGTCAGGTTCCTAAGCAGACTTGAACTAGATATGGCCGTGTGTGTAGGAAGCACAGTTTTTTTGTTCTGAGCAACTCACTTTTCGGAACACATAGGAAACACAGTAGAGTAGAAGAGTGCTCTTTTCTCAAAAGCAGAGTGTGTTTTTGTAAGGCGAGCTAGCGTTTGTTTCCTAGTCCTAAATGGAGTTGAATCACATGCAGTTTCTGGTCCTATGAACAAGAGTTGTTTTCTGGTAAGGAAAGTCACTATTGCGCTCCCATTGCCCTTTACAAGGCAAATAGCACTAGCGTCTTTTCCCAGCAAGTACAGTGTATTGGACTGAATAGGAGCTACTGTTCTTGTCAGTTTACTAAGCACAATTGAACTAGATATGGTCCGTGCGTGTAGGAAGCACAGTTCTTTTGTTCTGAGCAAGCTCACTGTTTGGACCCCATAGGAAATACAGTAGAGTAGAAGAGTGCTCTTTTCTCAAAAGCAGAGTGTGTTTCTTGGAAGTCGAGCTAGCGTTTGTTTCCCAGTCATAAATGGAGTTGAGTCACATGCAGTTTTTTGTCCTATTAGCAAGAGTTGTTTTCTGGTAAGACAAGTCACTATTGTGCTCCAATTGCCATACACAGTGCAAATAGCACTCGCGTCTGTTCCCCGCAAGCACAGTGTATTGGACGGAAGAGGAGCTACTGTTCTTGTCAGTTTCCTAAGCAGAGTTGAACTAGATATGGCCCATGTGTAGGAAGCACAGTTCTTTTGTTCTGAGCAAGCTCACTATTCTGGCCCTATAGGAAACACAGTAGAGTAGAAGAGTGCTCTTTTCTCAAAAGCAGAGTGTGTTTCATGTAAGGCGAGCTAGCATTTGTTTCCCAGTTCTAAATGGAGTTGAATCACATGAAGTTTCTGGGCTTACGAGCAAGAGTTGTTTTCTGGTAAGACAAGTCACTATTCCGCTCCCATTGCCATACACAGTGCAAATAGCACTCGCGTCAGTCCCCAGCAAGTACAGTGTATCGGACTGAAGAGGAGCTACTGTTCTTGTCAGTTTCCTAAGCAGAGTTGTACTACATATGGCCCATGTGTAGGAAGGACAGTTCTTTTGTTCTGAGCAAGCTCAGTATTCTGGCCCTATAGGAAACACAGTAGAGTAGAAGAGTGCTCTTTTCTCTAAAGCAAAGCGTGTTTCTTGTAAGGTGAGCTAGCTTTTGTTTCCCAGTCCTAAATGTTGTTGAATCACATGCAGTTTCTGATCCTACGAGCAAGAGTTGTTTTCTGGAATGAAGAGTCACTATTGCGCTGCCATTGCCATACACAGGACAAACAGCACTGGTGTCTCTTTCCAGCAAGTACATTGTATTGGACTGAATAGGATCTACTGTTCTTGTCAGGTTCCTACGCAGAGTTGAACTAGATTTGGCCGTGTGCGTAGGAAGCACAGTTTTTTTGTTCTGAGCAAGCTCACTTTTCGGAACACCTAGGAAACACAGTAGAGTAGAAGAGTGCTCTTTTCTCAAAAGCAGAGTGTGCTTCTTGTAAAGCGAGCTAGAGTTTGTTTCCCAGTCCTAAATGTAGTGGAATCACATGCAGTTTCTGGTCCTATGAGCATGAGTTGTTTTCTGGTAAGAAGAGTCACTATTGCGCTGCCTTTGCCATACACAGGACAAATAGCACTGGCGTCTGTTCCCAGCAAGTATAGTGTATCGGACTGAAGAGGATCTACTGTTCTTGTCAGGTTCCTAAGCAGAGTTGAACTAGATATGGCCGTGTGTGTAGGAAGCACAGTTCTTTTGTTCTGAGCAAGCTCACTGTTCGGACACCATAGGAAACACATTAGAGTTGAAGAGTGCTCTTTTCTCAAAAGCAGAGTGTGTTTCTTGTAAGGCGAGCTCACGTTTGTTTCCCGTCCTAAGTGGAGTTGAATCACATGCAGTTTCTGGTCTTACGAACAAGAGTAGTTTTCTGGTAAGGAAAGTCACTATTGCGCTCCCATTGACATACACAGTGCAAATAGCACTTGTGTCTGTTCCCAGCAAGTACAGTGTATCGGAGTGAAGAGGAGCTACTGTTCTTGTCAGTTTCCTAAGCAGAGTTGAACTAGATATGGCCCGTGTGTAGGAAGCACAGTTCTTTTGTTCTGAGCAAGCTCACTGTTCTGGCCCTATAGGAAACACAGTAGAGTAGAAGAGTGCTCTTTTCTCAAAAGCAGAGTGTGTTTCTTGTAAGGCGAGCTAGCGTTTGTTTCCCAGTCCTAAATGGAGTTGAGTCACATGCAGTTTTTTGTCCTACGAGCAAGAGTTGTTTTCTGGTAAGACGAGTCACTATTGTGCTCCAATTGCCATACAGTGCAAATAGCACTTGCGTCTGTTCCCCGCAAGTACAGTGTATTGGACGGAAGAGGAGCTACTGTTCTTGTCAGTTTCCTAAGCAGAGTTGAACTAGATATGGCCCGTGTGTGTAGGAAGCACAGTTCTTTTGTTCTGAGCAAGCTCACTGTTCGGACCCCATAGGAAACACAGTAGAGTAGAAGAGTGCTCTTTTCTCAAAAGCAGAGTGTGTTTCCTGTAAGGCGAGCTAGCATTTGTTTCCCCGTCCTAAATGGAGTTGAATCACATGAAGTTTCTGGTCTTATGAGCAAGAGTTGTTTTCTGGTAAGGAAAGTCACTATTGCGCTCCCATTGCCATACACAGTGCAAATAGCACTCCCTTCTGTTCCCAGCAAGTACAGTGTATCGGACTGAAGAGGAGCTACTGTTCTTGTCAGTTTCCTAAGCAGAGTTGAACTAGATATGGCACATGTGTAGGAAGCACAGTTCTTTTGTTCTGAGCAAGCTCACTGTTCTTGCCCTATAGGAAACACAGTAGAGTAGAAGAGTGCTCTTTTCTCTAAAGCACAGTGTGTTTCTTGTAAGGTGAGCTAGCTTTTGTTTCCCAGTCCTAAATGGAGTTGAATCACATGCAGTTTCTGGTCCTACGAGCAAGAGTTGTTTTCTGGTAAGAAGAGACACTATTGCACTGCCATTGCCATACACAGGACAAATAGTACTGGCGTCTGTTCCCAGCAAGTACAGTGTATTGGACTGAAGAGGATCTACTGTTCTTGTCAGGTTCCTAAGCAGACTTGAACTAGATATGCCCGTGTGTGTAGGAAGCACAGTTTTTTTGTTCTGAGCAAGCTCACTGTTCAGAACACATAGGAAACACAGTAGAGTAGAAGAGTGCTCTTTTCTCAAAAGCAGAGTGTGTTTTTGTAAGGCGTGCTAGCGTTTGTTTCCTAGTCCTAAATGGAGTTGAATCACATGCAGTTTCTGGTCCTATGAACAAGAGTTGTTTTCTGGTAATTAAAGTCACTATTGCGCTCCCATTGCACTTTACAAGGCAAATAGCACTCGCGTCTTTTCCCAGCAAGTACAGTGTATTGGACTGAATAGGAGCTACTGTTCTTGTCAGTTTACTAAGCAGAATTGAACTAGATATGGTCCGTGCGTGTAGGAAGCACAGTTCTTTTGTTCTGAGCAAGCTCACTATTTGGACCCCATAGGAAACACAGTAGAGTAGAAGAGTGCTCTTTTCTCAAAAGCAGAGTGTGTTTCATGTAAGGTGAGCTAGCATTTCTTTCCCAGTCCTAAATGGAGTTGAGTCACATGCAGTTTTTTGTCCTACGAGCAAGAGTTGATTTCTGGTAAGACAAGTCACTATTGTGCTCCAATTGCCATACACAGTACAAATTGCACTCGCGTATGTTCCCAGCAAGTACAGTGTATCGGACTGAAGAGGAGCTACTGTTCTTGTCAGTTTCCTAAGCAGAGTTGAACTAGTTATGGCCCGTGTGTAGGAAGCACAGTTCTTTTGTTCTAGCAAGCTCACTGTTCTGGCCCTATAGGAAACACAGTAGAGTAGAAGAGTGCTCTTTTCTCAAAAGCAGAGTGTGTTTCTTGTAAAACAAGCTAGAGTTTGTTTCCCAGTCCTAAATGGAGTGGAATCACATGCAGTTTCTGGTCCTACGAGCATGAGTTGTTTTCTGATAAGAAGAGTCACTATTGTGCTGCCATTGCCATACACAGGACAAATAGCATTGGCGTCTGTTCCCAACAAGTACAGTGTATTGGACTGATGAGGATCTACTCTTTTTGTCAGGTTCCTAAGCAGAATTGAACTAGATATGGCCGTGTGTAGGAAGCACAGTTCTTTTGTTCTTAGCAAGCTCACTGTTCGGACCCCATAAGAAACACAGTAGAGTAGAAGAGTGCTCTTTTCTCAAAAGCATAGTGTGTTTTTTGTAAGGCGAGCTAGCGTTTGTTTCCCAGTCCTAAATGGAGTTGAGTCACATGCAGTTTTTTGTCCTACGTGCAAGAGTTGTTTTCTGGTAAGACGAGTCACTATTGTGCTCCAAATGCCATACACAGTGCAAATAGCACTCGCGTCTGTTCCCTGCAAGTACAGTGTATTGGACTGAAGAGGAGCTACTGTTCTTCTCAGTTTCCTAACCAGAGTTGAACTAGATATGGACCGTGTGTAGGAAGCACAGTTCTTTTGTTCTGAGCAAGCTCACTCTTCTGGCCCTTTAGGAAACACAGTAGAGTAGAAGTGTGCTCTTTTCTCTAAAGCAGAGTGTGTTTCTTGTAAGGTGAGCTAGCTTTTGTTTGCCAGTCCTAAATGGAGTTGAATCACATGCAGTTTCTCGTCCTACAAGCAAGAGTTGTTTTCTGGTAAGAAGAGTCACTATTGCGCTGCCATTGCCATACACAGGACAAATAGCACTGGCGTCTCTTTCCAACAAGTACATTGTATTGGACTGAAGAGGATCTACTGTTCTTGTCAGGTTCCTAAGCAGAGTTGAACTAGATATGGCCGTGTGTGTAGGAAGCACAGTTTTTTTGTTCTGAGCAAGCTCACGTTTCGGAACACCTAGGAAACACAGTAGAGTAGAAGAGTGCTCTTTTCTCAAAAGCAGAGTGTGCTTCTTGTAAAGCGAGCTAGAGTTTGTTTCCCAGTCCTAAATGTAGTGGAATCACATGCAGTTTCTGGTCCTACGAGCATGAGTTGTTTTCTGGTAAGAAGAGTCACTATTGCGCTGCCTTTGCCATACACAGGACAAATAGCACTGGCGTCTGTTCCCAGCAAGTATAGTGTATTGGACTGAAGAGGATCTACTGTTCTTGTCAGGTTCCTAAGCAGACTTGAACTAGATATGGCCGTGTGTGTAGGAAGCACAGTTCTTTTGTTCTGAGCAAGCTACTGTTCGGACACCATAGGAAACACAGTAGAGTAGAAGAGTGCTCTTTTCTCAAAAGCAGAGTGTGTTTCTTGTAAGGCGAGCTCACGTTTGTTTCCCGTCCTAAGTGGAGTTGAATCACATGCAGTTTCTGGTCTTACGAATAAGAGTTGTTTTCTGGTAAGGAAAGTCACTATTGCGCTCCCATTGACATACACAGTGCAAATAGCACTCGTGTCTGTTCCCAGCAAGTACAGTGTATCGGACTGAAGAGGAGCTACTGTTCTTGTCAGTTTCCTAAGCAGAGTTGAACTAGATATGGCCCGTGTGTAGGAAGCACAGTTCTTTTGTTCTGAGCAAGCTCACTGTTCTGGCCCTATAGGAAACACAGTAGAGTAGAAGAGTGCTCTTTTCTCAAAAGCAGAGTGTGTTTCTTGTAAGGCGAGCTAGCGTTTGTTTCCCAGTCCTAAATGGAGTTGAGTCACATGCAGTTTTTTGTCCTACGAGCAAGAGTTGTTTTCTGGTAAGACGAGTCACTATTGTGCTCCAATTGCCATACAGTGCAAATAGCACTTGCGTCTGTTCCCCGCAAGTACAGTGTATTGGACGGAAGAGGAGCTACTGTTCTTGTCAGTTTCCTAAGCAGAGTTGAACTAGATATGGCCCGTGTGTGTAGGAAGCACAGTTCTTTTGTTCTGAGCAAGCTCACTGTTCGGACCCCATAGGAAACACAGTAGAGTAGAAGAGTGCTCTTTTCTCAAAAGCAGAGTGTGTTTCCTGTAAGGCGAGCTAGCATTTGTTTCCCCGTCCTAAATGGAGTTGAATCACATGAAGTTTCTGGTCTTATGAGCAAGAGTTGTTTTCTGGTAAGGAAAGTCACTATTGCGCTCCCATTGCCATACACAGTGCAAATAGCACTCCCTTCTGTTCCCAGCAAGTACAGTGTATCGGACTGAAGAGGAGCTACTGTTCTTGTCAGTTTCCTAAGCAGAGTTGAACTAGATATGGCACATGTGTAGGAAGCACAGTTCTTTTGTTCTGAGCAAGCTCACTGTTCTTGCCCTATAGGAAACACAGTAGAGTAGAAGAGTGCTCTTTTCTCTAAAGCACAGTGTGTTTCTTGTAAGGTGAGCTAGCTTTTGTTTCCCAGTCCTAAATGGAGTTGAATCACATGCAGTTTCTGGTCCTATGAGCAAGAGTTGTTTTCTGGTAAGAAGAGACACTATTGCACTGCCATTGCCATACACAGGACAAATAGTACTGGCGTCTGTTCCCAGCAAGTACAGTGTATTGGACTGAAGAGGATCTACTGTTCTTGTCAGGTTCCTAAGCAGACTTGAACTAGATATGCCCGTGTGTGTAGGAAGCACAGTTTTTTTGTTCTGAGCAAGCTCACTGTTCAGAACACATAGGAAACACAGTAGAGTAGAAGAGTGCTCTTTTCTCAAAAGCAGAGTGTGTTTTTGTAAGGCGTGCTAGCGTTTGTTTCCTAGTCCTAAATGGAGTTGAATCACATGCAGTTTCTGGTCCTATGAACAAGAGTTGTTTTCTGGTAATTAAAGTCACTATTGCGCTCCCATTGCACTTTACAAGGCAAATAGCACTCGCGTCTTTTCCCAGCAAGTACAGTGTATTGGACTGAATAGGAGCTACTGTTCTTGTCAGTTTACTAAGCAGAATTGAACTAGATATGGTCCGTGCGTGTAGGAAGCACAGTTCTTTTGTTCTGAGCAAGCTCACTATTTGGACCCCATAGGAAACACAGTAGAGTAGAAGAGTGCTCTTTTCTCAAAAGCAGAGTGTGTTTCATGTAAGGTGAGCTAGCATTTCTTTCCCAGTCCTAAATGGAGTTGAGTCACATGCAGTTTTTTGTCCTACGAGCAAGAGTTGATTTCTGGTAAGACAAGTCACTATTGTGCTCCAATTGCCATACACAGTACAAATTGCACTCGCGTATGTTCCCAGCAAGTACAGTGTATCGGACTGAAGAGGAGCTACTGTTCTTGTCAGTTTCCTAAGCAGAGTTGAACTAGTTATGGCCCGTGTGTAGGAAGCACAGTTCTTTTGTTCTAGCAAGCTCACTGTTCTGGCCCTATAGGAAACACAGTAGAGTAGAAGAGTGCTCTTTTCTCAAAAGCAGAGTGTGTTTCTTGTAAAACAAGCTAGAGTTTGTTTCCCAGTCCTAAATGGAGTGGAATCACATGCAGTTTCTGGTCCTACGAGCATGAGTTGTTTTCTGATAAGAAGAGTCACTATTGTGCTGCCATTGCCATACACAGGACAAATAGCATTGGCGTCTGTTCCCAACAAGTACAGTGTATTGGACTGATGAGGATCTACTCTTTTTGTCAGGTTCCTAAGCAGAATTGAACTAGATATGGCCGTGTGTAGGAAGCACAGTTCTTTTGTTCTTAGCAAGCTCACTGTTCGGACCCCATAAGAAACACAGTAGAGTAGAAGAGTGCTCTTTTCTCAAAAGCATAGTGTGTTTTTTGTAAGGCGAGCTAGCGTTTGTTTCCCAGTCCTAAATGGAGTTGAGTCACATGCAGTTTTTTGTCCTACGTGCAAGAGTTGTTTTCTGGTAAGACGAGTCACTATTGTGCTCCAAATGCCATACACAGTGCAAATAGCACTCGCGTCTGTTCCCTGCAAGTACAGTGTATTGGACTGAAGAGGAGCTACTGTTCTTCTCAGTTTCCTAACCAGAGTTGAACTAGATATGGACCGTGTGTAGGAAGCACAGTTCTTTTGTTCTGAGCAAGCTCACTCTTCTGGCCCTTTAGGAAACACAGTAGAGTAGAAGTGTGCTCTTTTCTCTAAAGCAGAGTGTGTTTCTTGTAAGGTGAGCTAGCTTTTGTTTGCCAGTCCTAAATGGAGTTGAATCACATGCAGTTTCTCGTCCTACAAGCAAGAGTTGTTTTCTGGTAAGAAGAGTCACTATTGCGCTGCCATTGCCATACACAGGACAAATAGCACTGGCGTCTCTTTCCAACAAGTACATTGTATTGGACTGAAGAGGATCTACTGTTCTTGTCAGGTTCCTAAGCAGAGTTGAACTAGATATGGCCGTGTGTGTAGGAAGCACAGTTTTTTTGTTCTGAGCAAGCTCACGTTTCGGAACACCTAGGAAACACAGTAGAGTAGAAGAGTGCTCTTTTCTCAAAAGCAGAGTGTGCTTCTTGTAAAGCGAGCTAGAGTTTGTTTCCCAGTCCTAAATGTAGTGGAATCACATGCAGTTTCTGGTCCTACGAGCATGAGTTGTTTTCTGGTAAGAAGAGTCACTATTGCGCTGCCTTTGCCATACACAGGACAAATAGCACTGGCGTCTGTTCCCAGCAAGTATAGTGTATTGGACTGAAGAGGATCTACTGTTCTTGTCAGGTTCCTAAGCAGACTTGAACTAGATATGGCCGTGTGTGTAGGAAGCACAGTTCTTTTGTTCTGAGCAAGCTACTGTTCGGACACCATAGGAAACACAGTAGAGTAGAAGAGTGCTCTTTTCTCAAAAGCAGAGTGTGTTTCTTGTAAGGCGAGCTCACGTTTGTTTCCCGTCCTAAGTGGAGTTGAATCACATGCAGTTTCTGGTCTTACGAATAAGAGTTGTTTTCTGGTAAGGAAAGTCACTATTGCGCTCCCATTGACATACACAGTGCAAATAGCACTCGTGTCTGTTCCCAGCAAGTACAGTGTATCGGACTGAAGAGGAGCTACTGTTCTTGTCAGTTTCCTAAGCAGAGTTGAACTAGATATGGCCCGTGTGTAGGAAGCACAGTTCTTTTGTTCTGAGCAAGCTCACTGTTCTGGCCCTATAGGAAACACAGTAGAGTAGAAGAGTGCTCTTTTCTCAAAAGCAGAGTGTGTTTCTTGTAAGGCGAGCTAGCGTTTGTTTCCCAGTCCTAAATGGAGTTGAGTCACATGCAGTTTTTTGTCCTACGAGCAAGAGTTGTTTTCTGGTAAGACGAGTCACTATTGTGCTCCAATTGCCATACAGTGCAAATAGCACTTGCGTCTGTTCCCCGCAAGTACAGTGTATTGGACGGAAGAGGAGCTACTGTTCTTGTCAGTTTCCTAAGCAGAGTTGAACTAGATATGGCCCGTGTGTGTAGGAAGCACAGTTCTTTTGTTCTGAGCAAGCTCACTGTTCGGACCCCATAGGAAACACAGTAGAGTAGAAGAGTGCTCTTTTCTCAAAAGCAGAGTGTGTTTCCTGTAAGGCGAGCTAGCATTTGTTTCCCCGTCCTAAATGGAGTTGAATCACATGAAGTTTCTGGTCTTATGAGCAAGAGTTGTTTTCTGGTAAGGAAAGTCACTATTGCGCTCCCATTGCCATACACAGTGCAAATAGCACTCCCTTCTGTTCCCAGCAAGTACAGTGTATCGGACTGAAGAGGAGCTACTGTTCTTGTCAGTTTCCTAAGCAGAGTTGAACTAGATATGGCACATGTGTAGGAAGCACAGTTCTTTTGTTCTGAGCAAGCTCACTGTTCTTGCCCTATAGGAAACACAGTAGAGTAGAAGAGTGCTCTTTTCTCTAAAGCACAGTGTGTTTCTTGTAAGGTGAGCTAGCTTTTGTTTCCCAGTCCTAAATGGAGTTGAATCACATGCAGTTTCTGGTCCTATGAGCAAGAGTTGTTTTCTGGTAAGAAGAGACACTATTGCACTGCCATTGCCATACACAGGACAAATAGTACTGGCGTCTGTTCCCAGCAAGTACAGTGTATTGGACTGAAGAGGATCTACTGTTCTTGTCAGGTT
>NW_026738391.1:0-18404 GCF_949786415.1 Peromyscus eremicus
AGCAGAGTACATACACGTGTAAAATGCGTTTCATTGCACTTTCCACCACCAACCCCTGCCAACCTTAAACTCACTTCTTGCAGCAACTTTTAAAACTGGGAGCAACAGCACTTCCCATGGTGCCTGCTTTCATTGCAAGGTGACCTTGGCACTTAGGCTTTCATTGAAGGTGTTTGAAAAGTACAGAAAACTGCTGGAACATGTTCACTCCCCCTAGCCATTATAAAATGCAAATTAAGGCCACAGTGAGCTATTAACTAACATATAACAGCTAAAGCTAAAAAGCTAGGACACCGCCAACACCTGACAAGATGCAGATCACATGCATGTTGGTCGGAGTGTAAAATGGTCTAGCTACTCCAGAAAACAGTTTGGCAGTTTTTGTAAAAGTTAAACAGAGGCTTAACATATAATCTAGCAGTTGTACTTGCCCATAGGAATTTGCCATAGGAACACTTACATTCAGACAAAAACCTTTGTGCAAGTGTGCAAAGTCAGTCTTACTTGTAATAGTTCTAAACTGTAAACACCAAGCTGTCTTACAGTGTTTTAATACTAAGCAGACACTGATATATTCATATCAGGAAAAACTACCTGGCAATAAGAAGGAATGTGCTATTGATGCATGAAGTAACTTGAGTGGCTATCAAGGGCATTATGCTGTGTAAATATACATGCTTTAGCTGGCTATGGTGGCACTCTTAATCCCAGCACTTAGGAGACAGAGGCAGGTGAATCTCTGAGTTTGAGGCCAGCCTGGTCTACAGAGTGAATTCAAGAACTGCCAGGGCTACGCAAAGAAATCTTGTCTCAAAAACAAAAAACAAAAAAACTGTCTTAGAACATTTTGTGTTACTTGCTATCATGAAATACCTGAAGCTAAGTAACTTTATGTAGAAAAGAAGTTTATTTAGCTCACAATTCTACAGAGTCAGGGACCACATGTAGCAATAGCCTTTTTGCTCTCAGATTCTGAGGTGGCGGCACAGAGCCACACAGGGTAAGGGTCAAGAACCATTCATGTCCATTTTCTCTGCTTTTTATAAAGTTACCAGTATTCAAACGGGGGTTGGGGGTGGGGGTTCTACTTTGATGACGTTAACTAATCCTGACCTTCTCCCTGACATTCCTACCTCTAAACAACATGGTTGGATTGTTTCTATCCTTTTATTTCATTTACTCACTTGTTTGCTTGGTTTTTTTTTTTTTTAACTTGGTTAGTTTTTTTAGACAGGATCTCTCTGTGTAGCATTGGCTATCCTGGAATACATGTAGAGCAGATTGGCCTTGAACTCACAGACATATGCTTGTCTGCCTCCCTGGTTGCTGGGATTAAAGGTGTACTCCACCACACTTGGCTTGTTTCTACCCTTTTAATAATTCAGTTAATTTAACTGCCCCATGAGAACCCTTTAGGAGTACTTAAACCTAATCCAAACTACACCAATACCATCTCAAAAAGCCACACGTTGCTGTCATTTATATAACCTTTTGGAAATGACAAGTGGTAGAGGTGGAAACAAAGAGAGTTGTTACAGGAAGGAGATGCGGTGTGCCTGTACAGCGGCAGATCTGGGTGATACGTCTGCATTTTAACTCTGGAGTGAAGTCTGTAAACCTGGGGGTGTGATGAACCCCGGTTTGGGGGTTGCCTGGTTTTAAGTACTGTAGTTACCGAGGTGTTGTCTCTCAGGTGAGGCTGCACAAAGGATGTATCAGGATTTCCAGTTGCACGTGTGCAACTTCATGTGCATCCACAGTTAGGAGAATAAGCTTAGGTTAGACCCTCTGACCCATTACTTCTCTGCTCTTCTTAGGAAAGGCTGGATGAAGGGGAAGACACATCAGAAATGGATCACAATTTCTGTAATTTCCCATGTTTATTTGACCCCTGTACAAAGTTGAATTATGCTAGTTTTCAGATATTCCTGGATTTTCTCAACATTTTAGCTAATTTCTAATTTAATTCCATTGTTTAGAATCTTAAATCTTTGAAATTAATTGCTTTACATATGTGCTAACTTGCTGAATTCGCATGTGTTTCTGAGTGGAATCATCATTCTATCGATGTCGATCAGAGGGGTTGTTAATTAGTTCAGGATGGCCACTTATCTACTCTTCTTGCTAACTGCTTTCATCTATGTATCTTACTTTTACTACGATCTCATTGGCTGTGATTTCCCTTTTTCTTCTCTTCTTTCTGTCAATTTTTGCCTAATGAATTTTAAAGTTCTTTTTAGGAACACATGTACATAGAATGTTATGTTTTCCTGGTTAATTCGCCTTATTTTATCATATAAAATAGGTGTTATCCTTTGTAATGTTCCTTATCGTGGATTGTGTTTCTCATGATGATGTCCATCACAGTGTCTGTGTCCTGTAGGTGGATTTCTGTCCCTCCTGCCAGCTTCCAAATCACAACACAGAGCTCAGGCTTGATTCTAACTAGCTCTTACAACTTAATCAACCCATTTCTATTAATCTATGTATTGCCACGTGGCTTGTGGCTTTATCTGTCCTCCAGCATGTCTTGCTCCCTCTGTGTCTCCTGGCAATCCTGCCTTTCTTTTTTCTATAATCCTCTGTGTCTGGCTGTCCTGCCCGCCTATACCTCCTGCCTAGCTAATGGCTGTTTAGCTTTTTATTAAACCAATAAGAAGGCACCTTGGCAAAGACACATCTTCACAGTGTGCAAAAAGGTTATTCTACAATAGTGTACTTCTTGTCTCAATGGTGCATATTTTCCCATGTTTGACTATCACTTTTTGTCTTGTAGGTTTCCTCAAGTTTGATATTTTCTGTCTTCACATCCACAGGCTCTTTTAGTTGTGTGATCCAATCTGTTGTTATGATCATTTATTGAGATTTTAGTTATTGTGTAGCTTGTGGTTTGGATTTCTGTTTTCTTTCTTTCTTTCTTCCTCCTCCTCCTCCTTCTACTTCTTCCTCTTCTTCTTTTCTAGACAGGGTTTCTCTGTGTAGCCCTAGCTGTCCTGGAACTCAATCTGTTGATCAGGCTGGCCTTGAACTCATAGAAATCTGCCTGCCTTTGCTTCCTGAGTGCTGGGATTAAAGGTGTGTGCCACCAGGTCTGGCTTTTTTTTTTTTTTTTTGTCTGTTTTCTTTAAGAGGGATGGAGAGAGAGAGAGAGAGAGAGAGAGAGAGAGAGAGAGAGAGAGAGAGAGAGAGAGAGAGAGTTCTTTTAACATATAATTCAGTGATGATATTGTAGTGTAAAAACAGACCTATGCACCCCCCAGCACTGCTAGAGCATTGTCACAGTGTGCTAGTGGCGGCGTGTTGGTGGCAGTGACCTAGCATGTGTGAAGCCTTTTGATCCTCAGTACTACAACATGTACCATTTAGTTACCAGCCTAGATTCCACACCAAGCCTACATAATCATTAATCTGCTTTACAGCTTTCTGTATTCTAGACATTTCATACAAATGGAACCAACATATGGCCTTTTATGTCTCACTTTTAATTTTTGCTGAGGAAAATGTCTTTGGGGTTTATCTATGTTATAGTACCAAAACTTCATTATTTTACATAATGTTCAGTTGTATACATGTGCCACTTTGTTCATCTGTTTGTCAGTTATTGATGTTTTTACTTTTAACAGTATGAACAGTGCTGCTGAGAACACGTGTGTGCAAGTTTTTTGTGTGGCCATAAATTTTCATTTTCCTGGGGAGGTGGCTTAGAGGACAGCTGTTAGGTCACTTGGTAGCTTTGTGTTTAACTAGTTAAGGATTGCCAAGCTCTTTTCCAAAGTGGCTACACATTTTTCATGTCTACCAGTCATGTGTGAGGCTTCTATTTTTTTCCACTTCTTCATTAGTACTTGTCACTATCCTTTTGACTTTTCAAACATGGAAGTAATATCTCATTGTAGTTTTGATTTGCATTCAGAAACCTAGACGCTTCTGGAGGGAATACTAAGTGAGGAGCTTCGGCCAGAAGAAAACGGATGCAGCCACAGGGAGATCAGGTATGGAGACTGCCAGCGCACCGCTGGAGTTTTGTAAATGCAAACTATGAAAAACTAACCCTGTGAGATACTCAGTGTTACAGGAGATGAAGGAGAAGCTGAGGACCACTCTCAGAAGGGGTCACATGACTAGGAGAATGTCCTTTTGTTCAGAAATGAGACTCGAGAAGCTAAACAAGAATTCCATGAGCTCATTTTTTACGTAGACATTTCTTGTGTCTATGGGTTCTAGAATGTATAAGAAAAAAAAAATCACTGTTCTTGGAGAAAACAGGGCACAAGAAGCTCTTCTGGAGATAAGCTGTGACAGGCCATCTTCTTGAGGTTCCACTGTGCGGAGTGGCTTTCAGTTACTGGCATCGACATATGAATTTTGGGAAATGCTAAACAACCTATGTTGGTATGTCTGAACTAAGAAGAGAAAGGCCAAAAGAAAAATGATGCTGAATTAACAAAATTGCTTACTAGAGAGCAAAACGTTGTCTGTATTGGGGGTTAATTCTAAACATGTGATTTTTCTGTGCATGTGAAAGATCACCTGATCTGTTCTTTAAACAGGCTTGCAAACTACAGTGTAATCTTCGTAAATTATAGGTAATTACAAAAAAGGCACATTAAACCTCAGCTAATCACAGTTGTTTCAAAAACATGTCCCTTCTCTTGACAAAGCAGTAACCTAGCCAAAACTCGGATAAACCAGCCTCTCCCTGGGTCACATGTTTCATTCCTAAGCACAATGCCCCTGTGTTTCTCTCAGGTGTCCATGCTTTCTCTGAAAAACAGGGAGCTCCTCCCAAAGCTCTGGCATTACCTGCTCTTTGTTTGGAAATAAGTGTATTATTCATGTGAGGGGCGGCAGCACAGGTGTCCTCCCTCTCTCTGCAGTCGGACTGATCCCAGGCCTTTCATGAAATCAGTTCGCTCTCTCTCTCTCTCTGACATCCACATCTCACTGCCCCTTCCCTTGATGGCTCATTACAGGCCCAGATGCAACCAGATCATCTTTCATCCCACTGTGTTGACATTTTTAATTAGTATTTCCTGAGATGTCAACATACCGCTTCTTTCTCAAGGTCTTAAAGGGCAAAGTGGATCTAGAATTAGCAGTTGGTGTTGATTTCCTTTTTCCTGAACTCATTGCCATGTAAGGTACCCAGATTTACCCCCATCCCTTCAAAGCCCTAGCTGAAAGTTGTGTGAAATAAAACTCCCTGAAGTGTAAGCAAACTGAGTAAACCTCAGAAGCAGGTATGGAAGCATATCTTTCCCTGAGTGGGGCGTGCGAAAGGAACACTGGCATTTTGAGCATCAAGGATTGGTGTTGGGTGTCAGGTGACCCACACGGTCTTCTCAGGTTTCAACGCTTACTTTATTTTCAAACAGACACTTTTGTGTCATTCCCTAGAGGACAGAGAGGGTTCGGGCTCAGGGTCACTGAGCAAGCCTTCTCTGAGAAAGGAAGAGGGGCTGGGGAGCAGAATTACTTCAGGACTTCATTTTTCTCGTTACAAGAGCTTGTAATTGATATTACTTACCAAAGTAGTTTTCCCCTCACTGTGTAACATGAAGTTTATGAAAGTTTACTATTGTCAATTATGTCTCAAAGATTTATTTTATTTTATTTTATTTTTTTCTGGAGCTGAGGACCGAACCCAGGGCCTCTACCACTGAGCTAAATCCCCAACCCCTCAAAGATTTTTTTTAAAAAAGTAATGTCCCTTTGCTGTTATTACTGTACTGATGTGTATGTACTTTGTAAAATGTAGTATGGATTTTAGGTATACAGTATTTTCATGGCTAAGAGTTTTAAAATTTCAATTTCCCATTATAAAATTAAAAAGTGTATATGAAAACAGTGATGAATCTGTAGATGAATGCTGTGGGATAGTCTGTATGTCAAATGTGTTGCTGATTGGTCAATAAATAAATCACTGATTGGCCAGTGGCCAGGCAGGAAGTATAGGCGGGACTAACAGAGAGGAGAATTGAGAGAACAGGAAGCTGGGGGGGGAGACACTGCCAGCCGCCACCATGACAAGCCGCATGTGAAGACGCCGGTAAGCCACGAGCCATGTGGCAAGGTATAGATTAATAGAAATGGATTAACTTAAGCTGTAAGAACAGTTAGCAAGAAGCCTGCCACGGCCATACAGTTTGTAAGCAATATAAGTCTCTGTGTTTACTTGGTTGGGTCTGAGTGGCTGTGGGACTGGCGGGTGTCAGAGATTTGTCCTGACTGTGGGCCAGTCAGGAAAACTCTAGCTACAGATGAATTTCTAAACAGTCTTATTAAATGAGAAACATAGAGCCAAATACTGAGGTAATCGTCAAAGAGATCAGAGAACTGGCGAAGAGCCACGACTACCCTATCTTACCACCTCACCACTGTTGCTGTCGCTCCCCCAGAGAGAGCTTCTTCCTGTCTAACTTGTGCCTTTATTGCCTTGCTGTTCTGCCTTCTCATTGGCTCTAAGCCCAGCCACGTGACTTCCTCACCATTGCTTGTCTATACAGACCTCCAGGTCTCTATGGTTGGTACTAGGATTAAAGGCGTATGTCACTTCGCTTGGCTGTGTCCTTGACCACACAGAGACTCTGCCTGCCATGTGATCAGATTAAGGGCTTGGGCTACCACCACCTGACTCCTGTTTATGGCTATGTGACCTCGCTATGTGACCTCTGATCTCTAGGCAAATTTTATTTATTAACATACAAATAAAATCACATTTCAGCACAATTAAAATATCACCACAGAATACCTTTTCTAATTGTAATTATACTTAACAAAAATGTGCTCATCACTTTGCTGATTAAGAGTAGGATATATAACACATTCATATTTCCAAACAAGAAAGGCATATAATTGCAAGGTATATACTGTAAGAGTTCTTGTGCAGGACTGGGGTGTAGCTCAGTGGCAGAGCGTTTGCCTGGTATGCACGAGGCCCTGGATTCAATCTTCAGAACCACAAGGCAAGCAACAGCCAAAACAAACACCCCAAAGCTGTAAAGTGCCGGGATCTCACTGTGTACTCCTGACTGGCCTCAAACTCAGAGATCTGCCTGCCCCTGTCTCTAGAGTGGTGGGATTAAAAACATGTGCCACTACACTTGACCACAACTTCATTTGAAAAACATTTCTTTGGGATCAGGTGTGATTGTGCACGCCTTTAACCCAGCAGTCAGGAGGCAGAGGATGGAGGACCTCTGAGTTCGAGGCCAGCGTGGTCTACATAGTGAGATCCAGGACAGCCAGGGCTACCTAGAGACCCTGTCTCAATAAAACAGCAACATTAACAACAACAACAGAATTTCAGGTGGGAGGTGGTGGTGCACACCTTTAATCACAGCACTCAGCAGGCAGATGCAGGTGAATCTCTGAGGGCAGCCTGGTCTAACAGACTGAGTTCCAGGACAACCAGAGCTACACAGAGAAACCCTGTCTGGAAAAACAAATTTCTCTGGATTGGACAACCTATGGGGAGCTCCTCTCTGGAGAAAAATGATCCTCTTCCTCTCAGCAGCCATTGATTGCTCTTCACTTAGGGGTGGAGCCTTGTGAGATGTCCCTGTCCATCAATGTCGGCATGCCAGCTGGTGTTCTCATTATGCAGGTCTTGTTTAGGCAAAGGTATTGTTGAGGTTTCATGGATGCACCTTCCCTGTCAAATAATGCAACACTGTGGTCCCTCTAGAGCTTACCCTAAGTACATGAACATACAAGCAACACTAAATGGTGTGTGTGTGCCCTGGTGAGTGTAATAATAATGAAGAGATCATGAGTTTAGAGGTTGAAATGGGAGGAGTTGGACAAATGGCTGCAGTGCCTATTAACATATCAAAGTGGATGCTGGTCAGCTCTCCCAGCATCCCTCAGTATCTGTGGCTCCTCCCAGCTCTTCTCACCCCGCCCCCTACCCTAAACCTCTTCCTTCTAGGGGCTGGGCTTCCTCTTCCCCTTCCCCCAGCCTGATCCCTAGGTAATTCAGCTATTTTGGCTACACCAAAAGTCTCTAGGCCTCTTGGCCCATGGGCCTCCTCTCAGTGGGTGGCTCCTCTCTTGCTCTCCCTCCCCCTCTCTCCTCTCATGATCCTGTTGAGTCTGCTGCCCATGTTCAGCTCTGACTCTTCCCTCTGCCTGTGTTCTCCCTTCCAGGTACAATAAAAATCTCCGCTCTGTAGGAGTGGTCACGTCTCCTCCTTTTAGTTCATTTTTTTCAATCATAGAGAAGGGAGAGGGAGGTGTGGAGATGAGGCAATGTGGTAGTTATGTATGAAATTCTCAAAAAATAAAAGAATTCACAAGTGAATTATTTCTTTGGGCCAGGCAGACAGCAGAGCAGGTCAAAGCACTCCTGGTAAACCTGACTGCTTCAGTCGGATCCTTGATCCTTAGAACCCAGTAAGGTGGATGGAGAGAGCCAGTGACACTGAGGTGTCCTCTGACCTCTACACGCAAATCACGGCATGCTTAACCCACCACTAGACAGACACACGCTTGCCTGCACACCTTTGACACCAACAATAATAAGTAAATGAGTAAAAACATTTCTTTGTTTTAAAGCTACTTTGTAGGAATTAGCAATTAATTTGTAGTTGATTTTACTGTATATTTTAGAATTGATAACGCTGTAGGAAAATTTAAACTAGAGTTTGGTATTCATATTAGACACTAATTATTCTGTATACTAGCTTGGTCTGTAGTGAGGACCACAGAGAGGTGATCATAGCCAGGCCTGACAGCCACAGTCACTCACCATCCTCTCCTCTGTACAGCACCGGCAGCTTCAGCTGACCAATGTCCTGGGACAAAGAGTCCACACCTTTCTGCTCATGACCAAGTTACATATGCACTCCATGGGTGTCCTGAGTGTTATCTGTGCTACTAAAACACATATGTCACAGCCCACAGTCTTCTCTCACAGATCCCTGCCGAGTTCATTAGGGCTGTGAGCACCTCAAAGTTCTGTAGTCCCATGTAGTTGAGGTGCAAGAGGGATACCACATATCCACTTGCCAGGAATGGTTGTTGCTGGTTTGGTGGTGATGGTGAGTTTGGTGACAGCCTGTACTGCCCTTATCTGCCTGACATCAGTGCTTTCCAGTGCCAGTGGGGGCAGAGCCTTGGCACACCCCCAAGCCATGCTTGGGAAGCCACAGTGCCTCCTTGGTCCCCCATCTGCACCGAAGCCAGGAAGCCACTGGAAGAGCAGTTCTCTGCAGGAGTGGTCAGCACAGTCTGGTCTCTACTGCGTGCGGTGGTTTGAATGAGAACCCCTGCCCCAGTTTATATATCTGAATGCTTGGCCTGCAGGTGGTAGAACCATTAGGGAAGAATTAGGGGTGCAGCCTTGTTGGAGGAGGTGTGTCACTGTGGGTAGGCATTGAGGGTTCCAAAGCCCAAGCCAATCCCAGTTCTCTCTCTGCCTCGTGGTTGTCTCCACGCGGAGGCTCTCGGCTACCGCTCTGGTGCCATGCCTGCCTGCTGCTCTGCTCACCACTGTGATGGTCATGGACCCTACTACCCTCTGGAACTATGAACCCTCAAAGAACTCCTTTATAGGTTGCCTTGGTCATGGCGTGTTGTCATAGCAATAGAAAAGTAACTAACACCGTGCAGGTCTCGGCTGACATCACATCTACTGCAGGAGCTTCTTCACTGAGCTCAGTTTATGCTTAGAATGCTCCCAGGGCACCTGTCACTCAGATGCTTGGTCAGCTCCACCGTCTTGGGATCCGGCTCAAACCAATAGCTGCTGGTACATCTGATCAGTGCTGAGGTCACCACAAATAGCACCGAGCTCTCCTTGGACATGCTGAGCTGGAACAGCCTTTCAGAACAACTCATTCCCCACAGATTGTTCTTCCATGTTGGTATCAAAAGTAAGGTAAGTCAGGCTTCCACTGTCCAGTACTGAGTGCCCCTGCTGACCTCGTCATTGCATAGCCATTATGGGCACCACTTGGACAGTTTGAGAGTAAATCCTTCAGCAAACTGCTCCATGCTAAAGTCAGCTCTGGCTGAGCTGAGTTTAGAGTCCCACCAGGGCCTCAGATGCATACATTGTCCCTTACTGTGCCTATACAGATCACCGAGCTGAGGGACACCATAGTGATGAGTGACACCTGATTGGCTTGGCTAACCACCTGCTTCAGAGCCTTCACAGTGCCGGAACTTAGGTCCTCGTTCTTGCTGCCAAGTTCTTTGCCTACAGATCCATCTTCACAGTGATTATGTTAACTTTATCTCTGCTTGGTGAGTCTCCCTTTATTTCTCAAAATGATAACTGCTGTCCAGCTGGTTGGTGATCACTTTCATCTAGAGGTTTTACTCTCACTTCATGCTTCCTTGACTCCTGGAAAAAGAGGAGAAGATAAAAGCTCAGAGTAAGCCCCTCTATCTAAGGCACTGTTTCAGGTCAATTACTAGCCCCCCTTAAGATTGATTTATTTTTATTTTCTATGTGTGAGTGTTTTGCCTGCATGAATGCATGTGCATGATGTGTATACCTGGTACCTGAAGAAGCCAGAATAGGGCACTGGATCCCCAGGAACTGGAGTTACAGATGGTTGTGATCCACTTTGTGGGTGCTAGGAATCAAACTCGGGTACTATGAAAGTGCAGCCATTACTCTTAACTACTGAGCCATCTCTCCAGCCCTCAATTACCAGCCATTCTACATCTGGGGAGCCTCAGTTCTTGCCCAGCATGTCTAGGGGTTAGGGTTTATCACACGATGGCTAAAGTCTGCTGTTTTGTACAGTTAGAGCAAGCAGAGTAGGTGCTTTGGGGGAGTAAGAATGCTTTGCAACTCTGAATCTTGAACTGATTATTTGAACAAATAATCCATCTTAGTGTGTTTCTCTTCAATATAAGTATGTTTATTCTTTTCTATTTAGTATACTTTATAAATTTTTATTATATTTTAACTTTTGAAAAACACAGTGTTAAATCTAATTTCACAGACAATCACTATGAACACAATAAAGGTTAATAGAATTTGACAGTCTTCTGGGTAGAATAATTATCTGGTTTGATTCCTTAATTGAGAATTAAAGTACTAAGTTGATCAGGAATGTCCCCATAAGTGAGATGGAGAATTTACAGATACATACATACCTGTTACTTCCCATCCCCTGGCTGTATCAGCTAAGATTCTGATTTACATAAAAACCTTAAAACCGAAAGCCAATCCACTTGTGACATCAGCTTTCTCCCAGATAAGTAGAAATAGTTATGGGCTGGAGAGATGGCTCAGAGGTTAAGAACACTGGCTGTTCTTCCAGAGGTCTTGAGTTCAATTCCCAGCAACCACATGATGGCTCACAACCACCTATAATGAAATTTGGTGCCCTCTTATGGCTTCAGGAAAAACATTGTATACACAATAAATAAATATTAAAAAAAAAAAAGAAATAGTTACACATCTTTAAAAAAATTTAACTTACCAAAAGTTGTGTGCATTAAGTAGACAACTGAAAACCAATGTTAAGCACAGGAGTGAATGGTGGATAACCAGAGTTCTGTCTCTTGTGAAGTTTTTGCTTTCCAGCTTAGTTAGGTGTTTTGAGCTCTCTGCCAGGAAATGGAGACAACTTGTCCACCAGCAAACTCGGATTAAACTCTTGACTCCAGGTTTTCCCAAACAGGTCATCCATTAGTCCTACATGCTTCATGTACATAGAAGAGAGAAAGTTTTAGCTTATAGATTTGCATTCTGTTTCTACGTTCTGAGGAAGGATTCAGTTATCTTCAACATAATCTGATTGTTGGCTTTTAATGAAAGCATAGAAAGAGCAAACTGGCATTGTGACTGAGAAATTGTCCAGTTCAGCTTTATATTTTAGTTACTATGAGTTCTGATTGATGACCTCATCCATTAAAAACTCATTTTTTTAAAGCCAGGATATTCATAAGCCTCTCTCATGGATTAATAGTGAAACTGTCTATTTTCTAGATTTTTCTGTGAGTAGAGCACTATAGGTAGGTTCGTGAGCACAGTGGTGTAAGGAGGAGCCATGACTCTTCCTGTCATGTCTGTCAACGCCCTTCTTGTAGGCACCAGCTCTGGCTGGGGAGAGGCAGTCTAGACTAGACACAGACCAAGGTGCAGGGCCTTTTCGAGGGGGTTGTTTGGAAGGCATGTTGAAAAGACTTCGACCTTCTCCCTGCTCTCTCTCACCAAGGCAACACAAGAAACTTTCTGCATTTATAGAGGAAGAAGAAAACCACAACAGAGCAGGAGGGGCTCCCTTCAGAGCCAGCTGTTCTGTGATAAGGAGTCCATTGTTCTCACACCAGCTCCTGGTGTGAGAACTGTTCCTGTGGTGGTTGTCTCCCAACTGAGCTTTTCACCTTTTCTGCCCAGAGAGACCGAGATGCTTGGTCTAAATGAATGGGATTAAGCATGGACTCTGGACTAGCATGGAGCCGTACCAGGTGACATGAAAACTAACTTTTCAGTTCCTATCCCTTTCTGGAGTGGTGGTGCTCAGTAATCTGTTCTCACAAACCCTCCTGGAGACTCAGTTCTTGTCAACCTTGCAGAATCACTGCACGACTTAATGAAACTGTGCTGTGGAATAACGCTTTTGTACACTGTGAAGATCTGTCTCTCGGATTGGTTTAATAAAGAAGCTGACTGGCCAATAGCTGAACAGAATAAGGTAGGTGGGAGAACCAGACTAGGAGAATTCTGGGAAGAAGAAAGGTGGAGTCTGAGGAGATGCCAGGAGACTTCAGCAGACGCAGAGGAAGCAGGACTTGTAGAAAATGAGGTGACAAGCCATGAGCCACGTGGCAGAGGGTAGGTAAGAAATGTAGATTAATTTAAAATGTAAGAGTTAGCTAGTAACGAGTCTGAGCTACCAGTTGAGCATTTACAATCAATATTAAGTCTCCATGTTGGTTATTTGAGAGCAGCTTACTGGACAGAAACTTCGTTGTGACTGCTCCTTGTATTTGGTCAGTGGACAGCATCAGTAGAAAGTCTAAGGGAGGAACTGGGAGATGGCTTAGCATTTAAAGGCACTTCTTGTTCTTCTAAAGGACCTGAGTTCAGTTCCTAGCACCCCATGGTGGCTCACAATCATCTATAACTTCAGTCCCAGGGAATCTGATGCCCTCTTCCAACCTCCAAGGGTACCAGGCATGTGCGTGGTACACACACATTCGTGTAGACACAATACTTATATACATGAATACATCTTTTTAAAATTTAAAAGAAAGTCTAAGGAAAGGAGAGGATGTAGCCTGGGTATTTATTTCCCATTTCTGTCCCTGTGAGTTCACTATGATGGCTGCATTCTTTTCATGGAGGCTAAGTCTTCTGTCAGGAGACTTTCTGTACACTGCTAATCCTTACCAGTTACAGTAACCTGTTTTTATAGTTGTTGCTATTGCCAGCCCTATAGAGGATCCTGCATATCCTTTGTTAGTGTCTGTAAAATATGTCCGTGCTCTTGCAAATAGTGACTTTGTTAAAGCCTTTAGAATTACTTTATTTATTTTCTTTTTCTTTTTTTTTTCTTTCTTTAGTCCTTTCTTTTCTTTTTCTTTTTCTTTTTTTTTTTTTTAGGCAGGGTCTCTCTAGTTAGTACTGGAACTGGAACTCACTCTGTAGACCAGGCTGACCTCAAACTCACCAAGATCTTCCTGCTTCTCCTCCTGAGTTCTGAGATTAAAGGTGTGCATCACCACATCTTGCCTCACAGCTCCACTTTTTTAACTTTAGTTTTATTTATTCTTTGACAAGACATACATACACACATATATGTATCTCTCTCTTTTTCTGTTTGTCATGAGTACACACACACACACACACACACACACACACACACACACGCATTTTGGCCATATCCACTCCAACTCTTTTCTTCCATTTACCCTAGGTTCCCAGCACATGCCCCTCCTAACTTCCTGTCCTGTTTTTTTGTTTTGTTTTGTTTTTAAAGCCTATGAAGTCCAATTAATGTTATATATATGAATGTGGTCACACCTCTGAAGAAAAGTGACTCCTTCTTCCCCTGCACCATTAGCTGCCAGTAGCTCTTCTGTTAGAGGTAGCGCCTCCGCTATCCATGCTGACCTTACTGACTGACTTGATCTTGTGAAAGTAACTGTAGCTGATGTAAGTTCCAAGTGCAACACTGTGTTGTATCCAGAGGCCAGCCTTTGTTAGCAGGGCCTGCTATCACCTGGCTCTTAGATTCTTTCTGCCCCATCTTCTCCAGTCTCCCCCTGGGCCTCATGGAGGTTGATACAGATGTCTCATTTAAGGCTGAACACTCAGCTGTCACTTCTTCTCAGCACTTTGACCAGTTACATGTATCTACAGTGACTGCTGTCCATGGCAAAAGAGACAATGGTTTGACCAGGGTTGAGAATAGAACTAATCTATGGGTATAAACAAATGTTTAAAGGCCAGCTTGTCACTACTGTTTAGTAAGGTGACAGTAAAAGGCTCCCTGCTCCCGGGCCTAGGGCCTGTGTTCTCCCCAGTCATAGGGTTTTGACCAGGTTTACAGTAGTAGACATGAATTCTGTCCTGTGGGGCAGGACTCAAGGACAGGCAGAGAGCAGGTGGTCACTCCTATAGCAGCCATGCCCCTCAAGGACTCCGCGTTTGAACACTTCCTCTTCCCTGATCCATGAAGCAGAATTGTTAGGAGAACGAAGTGAGTTCATAGACTCATCACAGGGCCTGGGTCATGTCTTTGGCCTACCAATGCTAAAACTGATTTTCATATAGGTTGCTGATTTCAGATGGAGGGTTAACATAGTCATAAAAGAGTTCAGTTGTTTGAGGATCACTAATTAGTTTTTAAATATTAAAACCTGCTTTAAATTGTCTGATCCTGAGGACCAATAAGTTAAATAATTAAGTGATGATTGTTTTCTAATTAGTGAAGTATATAGAAAGGTTTGCACCTCCTCATCAGTAGATGGTATTCCTTTTCTTCTCTAATGGACTGTGAGTAAATCAGCAACACTGTGAACGTCTCCTCATTGTAATAAGACAGAAAATGATTTGAATGGGCAGAAGCTTTGAATGGGTCTCACTGGTCACCTTTGTCTCAATTTGTTGTGTTCAGGGCCAGCTCCATGGGAGTACCTTTTGAATACAAGTTCCTGAATTCAAAAGGGATTAGCCTTCATTTAGTGATCGAATTTGGAAATTGACAATTTTTGAAAGGTAGACCTTATATTTGTCTTCATTTTTGCTGGACTCTGTAAATTACGTGGCTGGCTCTTGCTTTGCCACATTTATGTGTGTTTAATGACCAAGAAAGTATAATCACTATTTAAAAACATCTAGGACTTGAGGGTATAGCTATTAAGAATTGCTTTATGCACACTGGTCTGCAGATGGGAGGCTCTAAATGCATCTCTTATCATCTCAAGCATGTGACTCTCAAAGACTGGAAGATTGTTTCACCTAGATCACTATTTCTAATCATGTAACAGCTAAGAAAATAATGGAGTCCATTATGGCTTTTATTGAAAATGCAGGCTGACTTTGGATCAGGATTGGCTGTTCTAGCTCAGCCAAACATGCTAGCAACACACACAAACATGCCAGGCAACACATACAAAAGCAAAACAGTTTCTTTGAGAAAAGCTTAAGTGTAAAATAACATGTCATAGATGTTGTATGTCACTCAGCAACAGGTAAATATTATTTATGTAATAACAAGCCCGATACCATTTCCCCCTGAATATCCTAAAACTGTTGATGGACTTAGAAATGCCTTGAATGTGAGGAGAGATTTTTTACACAGGGTTGAGACTTGGCTATGAAAAGGGAGTAATTTCTAGTTATTTCCTGAAGGAGTAATGACTCAGAACGTCACTATTTCCATGTTTGGCATCCACTGCACTGATCTGAGGGAAGGTCACATGAACTAAGTCCGAGCATTTTCCTTACACGGTGAAGACACAGGCTATTTAATTACTATTAGCAGTGAGAGCGCTGCTCACTGTCCTTACCCTGACCAGTCTTTGTGGGACACAACACAGTCTACAACGGAATCCTTTCAAATAGTTTAGCCCATGGTCTCTTCATACTATACGGAACATGACAAATCAAGGAAGCTGTGGAATAAGGGGATTTCAGGGCTTGTAGGGACAGATATTGGAGACTGCTGTGTCTGGGTAATTGGGAGGCCTCTCAGACCGACGGCTGGGTAAATCATGCTGCAGACTTGGGCTTTCAAATGCTCTCTTATCATCAGAACTCTTCTCCCTGTGCGTCTTGATTTGATCAGACTCATTTTCTCTTTGGGCAAACCAACAGCAAGCCTTTTGATGGACCGTTCCTTCCTTGTAAATCACCGAAGTGGACCTCTCGAGAGCACACAAACTCATGCAATCGGCTTAGAGCATCTCCTAAGTAGAAGGGTTTCTGTCATTCATTAGACTAAAAGGGAACTACCAATGCACCTTACCAGAAATTCTTATTATTTCATAGTTGAATAGGATCCAGATATCATGTTGTTCAGACTTACTTTGAAAAACTAAACAAAGCAGCTAATGAAGTCTTCTGAAAAGAAGCAAAGATAAGGCACACTTAACTGCTTGACTCAATTTATCCCCTCTTAAAAACCCTGGGGAGTTGCTCATATTGAATTCTATATGATAAAGATAACTCCCCTCAGAACAAAGGTTATTTTTTAAAAAACATGTATTTATTCTATTATTTGTGGTTTGTGTGAACATGCATGTTGCACTGTGTGTGTGTGAAGGTCAGAGGATAGTCTGAGAGACTGACTTTTCTCCTCCCCTCATGTCCTGGGGATGGAGCCAGGCTGGGAAGTGTGGTGGTGACTGTGCCATCTCACCTGTCTCGAGAACGTAGGATGGAATGCACACTTCCGGCAGCTCTGATGTGTACAGCTTGAATCATCAGTTCTTCAAAACAGCAGTCAGTCTATAATCCAGATCATTTGCTGTAATAAACAGCTGTGACTTTTATCTAGTGATTTAGTTTCTGCCTTGTACAGCTCAATACCATTGCATCATTCATCAAATTTCCAGCAATGAATGCTGGGGAACATAACCAAACCTTAACACAACAGAAAAACCAGAAGGGAGAATGATAAGTAATGTGACCAAAGGAATAATATCCCAAAGAAGGGAAAAGCAGGGAAAAGACTACGTAGGCCAAGTGCTCCAAAGAGAAACAAATGTAGCAAGTTGTCAGAGGAAATCCAGGCATAAAGTCGCCTTAGCTATCAATTGACAAGAAGCCTCTTGTAGACCTAAATATATAAATAAGGTTAAAAGTTGGCAGGTGGTGGTGGCACATGATTTTAATCCTAGCACTTGGGAGGCAGAGGCAGGCAGATCTCTGAGTCTGAGGCCAGCCTGGTCTTGGATGAGTTCCAGGACAGCCCAGGCTACACAGAGAAACCCTGTCTCAAAAAGCCAAATAAATAACTAAATGAGGTTAAAAGTGAACAACGGTGTGGCCCCTGGTGAGTTGTCCATGCTCACTCCGGCAGGTAGTCCTATCAAAGCTCACTAGGGAAGGAACACAACTCAGATATCCATCCAAATGTGAAGGTATTCGATTTTCTGATTAAAATAGTTTTTAGAGTCCAGTGTGGTGGCACATGTCTGTAATTCCATCACTTGGGAGACTGAGGCAGGAGGATGACAAGTTCAAGGCCAGCCTGCATTACAGAAGGAGACCCTGCCTTAAAATAAAAAGCAAAAAAAAAGGAAAAATTTTAAGATATTAGAACGGGCAAAACTTTCTTTACTAAGATCCCAGTAGCTCAGGAAACAAGAGCACACACTGGTAGTTTGTGTTATCGGCAACTGAGCAGCTTCTGCACAGAAGAAAACAGTCAGTCGATGAAGAGACAAAATACGGAGCAGAAGGAAGTCTCTGCCGACCAATCAGCTGGCAGATGTGTATGCTTTGCAGATGGAACTGGAGATGTCATGTTAAATGAAATAAACAAAACACAGTAAGACGGTATTAAAGAACAACAACAATAACACAAGTAACCCCATCAGTTAATGGGCTAGTAATCTGAACAGATCCATCTCAAGGAAAAGGTTAATCAACGCATGAACAATGCTCACCACCTGCAGTCATCAGAGAAGTACAAATTGCAACTACATTGTCTCACCACATCAGACTATCTATTATCAAATACACACATCCATGTGTGTGCATCCGCGCACGCACGCACGCACGCACGCACGCACGCACGCACAGTGGGCTGGGGATGTAACTCAGATCAGTAGAATGCTTGCCTAGCATGCACAAAGCCCTAGGTTTGATCCCCAGAACCACATATCCAGGCACAGTGGCACACACTGGTAACACCAGCACTTAGGAGGGAGGTGGAAGCGTGAGGATCAGAAGTTCAAGGTCATGATTAGCTACAGAGTGAGTTCAA
>NW_026738392.1:0-18384 GCF_949786415.1 Peromyscus eremicus
AGTTTCTTAAGCAGAATTGAGCTAGATATGGCCCGTGTGTGTAGGAAGCACAGTTCTTATGTTCTGAGCAAGCTCACTGTTCTGGCCCTATAGGAAACACAGTAGAGTAGATGAGTGCTCTTTTCTCTAAAGCAGAGTGTGTTTCTTGTAAGGCGAGCTAGCGTTTGTTTACTAGTCCTAAATGGAGTTGAATCACATGCAGTTTCTGGTCCTACGAACAAGAGTTGTTTTCTGGTAAGGAAAGTCACATTGCGCACCCATTGCCATACACAGTGCAAATAGCACTCGCGTCTGTACCCAGCAAGTACAGTGTATTGGACTGAATAGGTGCTATTGTTCTTGTCTGTTTTCTAAGCAGAGTTGAAGTAGATATGGCCCGTGTGTGTAGGTAGCACAGTTCTTTTGTTCTGAGCAAGCTCACTGTTTGGACCCCATAGGAAACACAGTAGAGTAGAAGAGTGCTCTTTTCTCTAAAGCAGAGTGTGTTTCTTGTAAGGCGAGCTAGCGTTTGTTTCGCAGTCCTAAATGGAGTTGAATCCCGTGCAGTTTCTGGTACTATGAGCAAGAGTTGTTTTCTGGTAAGAAGAGTCACTATTGTGCTCCAAATGCCATACACAGTGCAAATAGCACTCGCGTCTGTTCCAGGCATGTACAGTGTATTGGACTGAATAGCAGCTACTGTTCTTGTCAGTTTCCTAAGCAGAGTTGAACTAGATAGGGTCCATGTGTGTAGGAAGCACAGTTCTTTTGTTCTGAGCAAGCTCACTGTTTGGACCCCATAGGAAACACAGTAGAGTAGAAGAGTGCTCTTTTCTAAAAAGCAGAGAGTGTTTCTTGTAAGGCGAGCTAGCATTTGTTTCCCAGACCTCAGTGGCGTTAAATCACATGCAGTTTGTGTTCCTACGAGCAAGAGTTGTTTTCTGGTAAGGAAAGTCACTATTGCGCTCTCTTTGCCTTACACAGTGCAAATGGCACTGGCGTCTCTTCCGAGCAAGTACAGTGTATTGGACTGAGGAGGAGCTACTGTTCTTGTCAGTTTACTAAGCAGAGTTGAACTAGATATGGTCCATGTGTGTAGGATGCACAGTTCTTTTGTTCTAAGCAAGCTCACTGTTCTGGCCCTATAGGAAACACATTAGAGTAGAAGAGTGCTCTTTTCTCTAAAGCAGAGTGTGTTTCTTGTAAGACAAGCTTGCGTTTGTTTCCCAGTCCTAAATGGAGTTGAGTCACAGACAGTTTTTGGTCCTATGAGCAAGAGTTGTTTTCTGGTAAGAAGAGTCACTATTGCGCTCCAAATGCCATACACAGTGCAAATAGCACTCGCGTCTGTTCCCACCATGTACAGTGTATTGGACTGAAGAGAAGCTACTGTTCTTGTCAGTTTCCTAAGCAGAGTTGAACTAGATATGGTCCATGTGTGTAGGAAGCACAGTTCTTTGGTTCTGAGCAAGCTCACTGTTTGGACCCCATAGAAAACACAGTAGAGTAGAAGAGTGCTCTTTTCTCAAAAGCAGAGTGTGTTTCTTGTAAGGCGAGCTAGCGTTTGTTTCCCAGGCCTAAATGGAGTGGAATCACATGCAGTATCTGGTCCTACGAGTAAGAGTTGTTTTATGGTAAGAATAGTCACTATTGCGCTGCCATTGCCATACACAGGACAAATAGCACTGGCGTCTGTTCCCAGCAAGTACAGTGTATTAGACTGAAGAGGATCTACTGTTCTTGTCAAGTTCCGAAGCAGAATTGAACTAGATATGGCCGTGTGTGTAGGAAGCACAGTTCTTTTGTTCTGAGCAAGCTCACTGTTCGGACCCCATAGGAAACACAGTAGAGTAGAAGAGTGCTCATTTCTGAAAAGCAGAGTGTGTTTCTTGTAAGGCGAGCTAGGGTTTGTTTCCTAGTCCTAAATGGAGTTGAATCACATGCAGCTTCTAGTCCTATGAACAAGAGTTGTTTTCTGGTAAGGAAAGTCACTATTGCGCTCCCATTGCCATACACAGGGCAAATAGCACTCGCGTCTTTTCCCAGCAAGTACAGTGTATTGGACTGAATAGGAGCTACTGTTCTTGTCAGTTTACTAAGCAGAGTTGAACTACATATGGTCCTTGTGTGTAGGAAGCACAGTTATTATGTTCTGAGCAAGCTCACTGTTCTGTCCCTATAGGAAACACAGTAGAGTAGAAGAGTGCTCTTTTCTCAAAAGCAGAGTGTGTTTCTTGTAAGGCGAGCTAGGGTTTGTTTCCCAGTCCTAAATGGAGTTGAGTCACATGCAGTTTTTGGTCCTACAAGCAAGAGTTGTTTTATGGTAAGAAGAGTCACTATTGTGCTCCAAATGCCATACACAGTGCAAATAGCACTCGCATCTGTTCCCAGCAAGTACAGTGTATTGGACTGAATAGGAGCTACTGTTCTTGTCAGTTTCCTAAGCAGAGTTGAACTAGATATGATCCGTGTGTGTAGGAAGCACAGTTCTTTTTTACTGAGCAAGCTCACTTTTTGGACCCCACAGGAAACACAGTAGAGTAGAAGAGTGCTCTTTTCTCTAAAGCAGAGTGTGTTTCTTGTAAGGCGAGCTCGCGTTTGTTTCCCAGTCCTAAATGGATTTGAGTCACATGCAGTTTTTGGTCCTAAGAACAAGAGTTGTTTTCTGGTAAGAAGAGTCACTATTGTGCTCCAAATGCCATACACAGTGCAAATAGCACTCGCATCTGTTCCCTGCATATACAGTGTATTGGACTGAATAGGAGCTACTGTTCTTGTCAGTATCCTAAGCAGAGTTGAACTAGATATGGTCCATGTGTGTAGGAAGCACAGTTCTTTTGTTCTGAGCAAGCTCACTGTTTGGACCCCATAGGAAACACAGTAGATTAGAAGAGTGCTCTTTTCTAAAAAGCAGAGAGTGTTTCTTGTAAGGCGAGTTAGCATTTGTTTCCCAGTCCTAAATGTAGTTGAATCACATGCAGTTTGTGTTCCTACGAGCAAGAGTTGTTTTCTGGTAAGGAAAGTCACTATTGCGCTCTCATTGCCATATACAGTGCAAATGTCACTCGCGTCTGTTCCCAGCAAGTACAGTGTATCGGACTGAAGAGGAGCTACTGTGCTTGTCAGTTTCTTAAGCAGAGTTGAGCTAGATATGGCCCGTGTGTGTAGGAAGAACAGTTCTTATGTTCTGAGCAAGCTCACTGTTCTGGCCCTATAGGAAACACAGTAGAGTAGATGAGTGCTCTTTTCTCTAAAGCAGAGTGTGTTTCTTGTAAGGCGAGCTAGCGTTTGTTTCCTAGTCCTAAATGGAGTTGAATCAGATGCAGTTTCTGGTCCTACGAACAAGAGTTGTTTTCTGGTAAGGAAAGTCACATTGCGCACCCATTGCCATACACAGTGCAAATAGCACTCGCGTCTGTTCCCAGCAAGTACAGTGTATTGGACTGAATAGGTGCTATTGTTCTTGTCTGTTTCCTAAGCAGAGTTGAACTAGATATGGCCCGTGTGTGTAGGAAGCACAGTTCTTTTGTTCTGAGCAAGCTCACTGTTTGGACCCCATAGGAAACACAGTAGAGTAGAAGAGTGCTCCTTTCTAAAAAGCAGAGAGTGTTTCTTGTAAGGCGAGCTAGCATTTGTTTCCCAGTCCTAAGTGGCGTTGAATCACATGCAGTTTGTGTTCCTACGAGCAAGAGTTGTTTTCTGGTAAGGAAAGTCACTATTGCGCTCTCATTGCCATACACAGTGCAAATAGCACTGGCGTCTCTTCCCAGAAGTACAGTGTATTGGACTGAAGAGGAGCTACTGTTCTTGTCAGTTTACTAAGCAGAGTTGAACTAGATATGGTCCATTTGTGTAGGAAGCACAGTTCTTTTGTTCTAAGCAAGCTCACTGTTCTGGCCCTATAGGAAACACATTAGAGTAGAAGAGTGCTCTTTTCTCTAAAGCAGAGTGTGTTTCTTGTAAGGCAAGCTCGCGTTTGTTTTCCAGTCCTAAATGGAGTTGAGTCACAGACAGTTTTTGGTCCTACGAGCAAGAGTTGTTTTCTGGTAAGAAGAGTCACTATTGTGCTCCAAATGCCATACACAGTGCAAATAGCACTCGCGTCTGTTCCCAGCAAGTACAGTGTATTGAACTGAATAGGAGCTACTGTTCTTGTCAGTTTCCTAAGCAGAGTTGAACTACATATGTTCCTTGTGTTCTGGAAGCACAATTCTTTTGTTCTGAGCAAGCTCACTGTTTGGACGCCTTAGGAAACACAGTAGAGCAGAAGAGTGCTCTTTTCTCTAAAGCAGAGTGTGTTTCTTGTAAGGCGAGCTCGCGTTTGTTTCCCAGTCCTAAATGGAGTTGAGTTACAGACAGTTTTTGGTCGAACGAGCAAGAGTTGTTTTCTGGTAAGAAGAGTCACTATTGCGCTCCAAATGCCATACACAGTGCAAATAGCACTCGCGTCTGTTCCCAGCAAGTACAGTGTATTGGACTGAAGAGGAGCTACTGCTCTTGACAGTTTCCTAAGCAGAGTTGAACTAGATATGGTCCATGTGTGTAGGAAGCACAGTTCTTTTGTTCTGAGCAAGCTCACTGTTTGGACCCCATAGGAAACACAGTAGAGTAGAAGAGTGCTCTTTTCTCAAAAGCAGAGTGTGTTTTTTGTAAGGCAAGCTATGGTTTGTTTCCCAGTCCTAAATGGAGTGGAATCACATGCAGTTTCTGTCCTACGAGCAAGAGTTGTTTTATGGTAAGAATAGTCACTATTGTGCTGCCATTGCCATACACAGGACACATAGCACTGGCGTCTGTTTGCAGCAAATACAGTGTATTGGACTGAAGAGGATCTACTGTTCTTGTCAGGTTCCTAAGCAGAATTGAACTAGATATGGCCGTGTGTGTAGGAAGCACAGTTCTTTTGTTCTGAGCAAGCTCACTGTTCGGACCCCATAGGAAACACAGTAGAGTAGAAGAGTGCTCTTTTCTCAAAAGCAGAGTGTGTTTTTTGTAAGGCAAGCTATCGTTTGTTTCCCAGTCCTAAATGGAGTTGAATCACATGCAGTTTCTGGTCCTACGAGCAAGAGTTGTTTTCTGGTAAGGAAAGTCACTATTGAGCTCCCTTTGCCATACACAGTGCAAATAGCACTCGCGTCTGTTCCCAGCAAGTACAGTGTATTGGACTGAATAGGAGCTACTGTTCTTGTCAGTTTACTAAGCAGAGTTGAACTGCATATGGTCCATGTGTGTAGGAAGCACAGTTCTTTTGTTCTGAGCAAGCTCACTGTTTGGACCCCATAGGAAACACATTAGAGAAGAATACTGCTCTTTTCTCAAAAGCAGAGTGTGTTTCTTGTAAGGCGAGCTAGAGTTTGTTTCCCAGTCCTAAATGGAGTTGAGTCACATGCAGTTTTTTGTCCTACGAGCAAGAGTTGTTTTCTGGTAAGGAAAGTCACTATTGTGCTCTCATTTCCATACACAGTGCAAATAGCACTCGCGTCTGTTCCCAGCAAGAACAGTGTATTGGAATGAAGAGGAGCTACTGTTCTTGTCAGTTTCCTAAGCAGAGTTGAACTACATATGGTCCGTGTGTGTAGGATGCACAGTTCTTTTGTTCTGAGCAAGCTCTCTGTTCGGACCCCATAGGAAACACAGTAGTGTAGAAGAGTGCTCATTTCTGAAAAGCAGAGTGTGTTTCTTGCAAGGCGAGCTAGGGTTTGTTTCCTAGTCCTAAATGGAGTTGAATCACATGCAGTTTCTAGTCCTACGAACAAGAGTTGTTTTCTGGTAAGGAAAGTCACTATTGCGCTCCCATTGCCATACACAGGGCAAATAGCACTCGCGTCTTTTCCCTGCATGTACAGTGTATTGGACTGAATAGGAGCTACCGTTCTTGTCAGTTTACTAAGCAGAGTTGAACTACATATGGTCCATGTGTGTAGGAAGCACAGTTCTTTTGTTCTGAGCAAGCTCTCTGTTTGGACCCCATAGGAAACACATTAGAGAAGAATACTGCTCTTTTCTCAAAAGCAGAGTGTGTTTCTTGTAAGGCAAGCTAGAGTTTGTTTCCCAGTCCTAAATGGAGTTGAGTCACATGCAGTTTTTTGTCCTACGAGCAAGAGTTGTTTTCTGGTAAGGAAAGTCACTATTGCGCTCTCATTGCCATACACAGTGCAAATAGCACTCGCGTCTGTTCCCAGCAAGAACAGTGTATTGGAATGAAGAGGAGCTACTGTTCTTGTCAGTTTCCTAAGCAGAGTTGAATTACATATGGTCCGTGTGTGTAGGAAGCACAGTTCTTTTGTTCTGAGCAAGCTCTCTGTTTGGACCCCATAGGAAACACAGTAGAGTAGAAGAGTGCTCTTTTCTCTAAAGCAGAGTGTGTTTCTTGTAAGGCGAGCTAGAGTTTGTTTCCCAGTCCTAAACGGAGTTGAATCACATGCAGTTTCTGGTCCTACGAGCAAGAGTTGTTTTCTGGTAAGGAAAATTACTATTGCGCTCCCATTGCCATACACAGTGCAAATAGCACTGGCATCTGTTCCCAGCAAGTACAGTGTATTGGACTGAAGAGGAGCTACAGTTCTTCTCAGTTTCCTAAGCAGAGTTGAACTAGATATTGCCCGTGTGTAGGAAGCACAGTTCTTTTGTTCTGAGCAAGCTCAATGTTCTGGCCCTATAGGAAACACATTAGAGTAGAATACTGCTCTTTTCTCAAAAGCAGAGTGTGTTTCTTGTAGGGCGAGCTAGAGTTTGTTTCCCAGTCCTAAATGGAGTTGAGTCACATGCAGTTTTTTGTCCTAGGAGCAAGAGTTGTTTTCTGGTAAGTCGAGTCACTATTGTGCTCCAATTGCCATTCACAGTGCAAATAGCACTCGCATCTGTTCTCAGCAAGTACAGTGTATCGGACTGAAGAGGAGTTACTGTTCTTGTCAGTTTCCTAAGCAGAGTTGAACTAGATATGGCCCATGTGTGTAGGAAGCACAGTTCTTTTGTTCTGAGCAAGCTCACTTATCTGGCCCTATAGGAAACACAGTAGAGTAGAAGAGTGCTCTTTTCTCTAAAGCAGAGTGTGTTTCTTGTAAGGCGAGCTCACGTTTCTTTCCCAGTCCTAAATGGAGTTGAGTCACAGACAGTTTTTGGTCCTACGAGCATGAGTTGTTTTCTCGTAAGAAGAGTCACTATTGCTCTCCAAATTCCATACACAGTGCAAATAGCACTCGCGTCTGTTCCCAGCAAGTACAGTGTATTGGACTGAAGAGGAGCTACTGCTCTTGTCAGTTTCCTAAGCAGAGTTGAACTAGATATGGTCCATGTGTGTAGGAAGCACAGTTCTTTTGTTCTGAGCAGGCTCACTGTTTGGACCCCATAGGAAACACCGTAGAGTAGAAGAGTGCTCTTTTCTCAAAAGCAGAGTGTGTTTCTTGTAAGGTGAGCTAGCGTTTGTTTCCCAGTCCTAAATGGAGTTGAATCACATGCAGTTTCTGGTTCTATGAGCAAGAGTTGTTTAATGGTAAGAAGATTCACTATTGCGCTGCCATTGCCATACACAGGACAAATAGCCCTGGCGTCTGTTCCCAGCAATTACAGTGTATTGGACTGAAGAGGATCTACTGTTCTTGTCAGGTTCCTAAGCAGAATTGAACTAGATATGACCGTGTGTGTAGGAAGCACAGTTCTTTTGCTCTGAGCAAGCTCACTGTTCGGACCCAAAAGGAAACAGAGTAGAGTAGAAGAGTGCTCTTTTCTCAAAAGCAGAGTGTGTTTTTTGTAAGTCAAGCTATCGTTTGTTTCCCAGTCCTAAATGGAGTTGAATCACATGCAGTTTCTGGTCCTACGAGCAAGAGTTGTTTTCTGGTAAGGAAAGTCACTATTGCGCTCCTTTTGCCATACACAGTGCAAATAGCACTAGCGTCTGTTCCCAGCAAGTACAGTGTATCGGACTGAAGAGGAGCTACTGTTCTTGACAGTTTCCTAAGCAGAGTTGAACTAGATATGGCCCGTGTGTTTAGGAAGCACAGTTATTATGTTCTGAGCAAGCTCACTGTTCTGGCCCTATAGGAAACACAGTAGAGTAGAAGAGTGCTCTTTTCTAAAAAGCAGAGAGTGTTTCTTGTAAGGCAAGCTAGCATTTGTTTCCCAGTCCTAAATGGCGTTGAATCACATGCAGTTTGTGTTCCTACGAGCAAGAGTTGTTTTCTGCTAAGGAGAGTCACTATTGCGCTGTCATTGCCATACACAGTGCAAATAGCACTCGCGTCTGTTCCCAGCAAGTACAGTGTATCAGACTGAAGAGGAGCTACTGTTCTTGTCAGTTTCCTAAGCAGAGTTGAACTACATATGGTCCGTGTGTGTAGGAAGCACAGTTCTTTTGTTCTGAGCAGGCTCACTGTTTGGACCCCATAGGAAACACAGTAGAGTAGAAGAGTGCTCTTTTCTCTAAAGCAGAGTGTGTTTCTTGTAAGGCGAGCTATCGTTTGTTCTGCAGTCCTAAACGGAGTTGAATCCCATGCAGTTTCTGGTACTACGAGCAAGAGTTGTTTTCTGGTAAGAAGAGTCACTATTGCGCTGCCATTGCCATACACAGGACAAATAGCACTGGCATCTGTTCGCAGCAACTACATTGTATTGGACTGAAGAGGATCTACTGTTCTTGTCAGGTTCCTAAGCAGAATTGAACTAGATATGGCCGTGTGTGTAGGAAGCACAGTTCTTTTGTTCTGAGCATGCTCACTGTTCGGACCCAAAAGGAAACACAGTAGAGTAGATGAGTGCTCTTTTCTCAAAAGCAGAGTGTGTTTTTTGTAAGGCAAGCTATCGTTTGTTTCCCAGTCCTAAATGGAGTGGAATCACATGCAGTTTCTGTCCTACGAGCAAGAGTTGTTTTATGGTAAGAATAGTCACTATTGTGCTGCCATTGCCATACACAGGACAAATAGCACTGGCGTATGTTTGCAGCAAATACAGTGTATTGGACTGAAGAGGAGCTACTGTTCTTGTCAGGTTCCTAAGCAGAATTGAACTAGATATGGCCGTTTGTGTAGGAAGCACAGTTCTTTTGTTCTGAGCAAGCTCACTGTTCGGACCCCATAGGAAACAAGGTAGAGTAGAATAGTGCTCTTTTCTCAAAAGCAGAGTGTGTTTTTTGTAAGGCAAGCTATCGTTTGTTTCCCAGTCCTAAATGGAGTTGAATCACATGCAGTTTTTGGTCCTACGAGCAAGAGTTGTTTTATGGTAAGAAGAGTCACTATTGTGCTCCAAATGCCATACACAGTGCAAATAGCACTCGCGTCTATTCCCAGCAAGTACAGTGTATCGGACTGAAGAGGAGCTACTGTTCTTGTCAGTTTCCTAAGCAGAGTTGAACTAGATATGGCCCATGTGTGTAGGAAGCACAGTTCTTTTGTTCTGAGCAAGCTCACTTATCTGGCCCTATATGAAACACAGTAGAGTAGAAAAGTGCTCTTTTCTCTAAAGCAGAGTGTGTTTCTTGTAAGGCGAGCTCGCGTATCTTTCCCAGTCCTAAATGGAGTTGAGTCACAGACAGTTTTTGGTCCTATGAGCAAGAGTTGTTTTCTGGTGAGAAGATTCACTATTGCGCTGCCATTGCCATACACAGGACAAATACACTGGCATCTGTTCGCAGCAACTACAGTGTATTGGACTGAATAGGAGCTACTGTTCTTCTCAGTTTCCTAAGCAGAGTTGAACTAGATATGGCCCGTGTGTCTAGGAAGCACAGTTCATTTGTTCTGAGCAAGCTCACTGTTCTGGCCCTATAGCAAACACAGTAGAGTAGAAAAGTGCTCTTTTCTCAAAAGCAGAGTGTGTTTCTTGTAAGGCGAGCTAGAGTTTGTTTCATAGTCGTAAATGGAGTTGAGTCACATGCAGTTTTTTGTCCTACAAGCAAGAGTTGTTTTCTGGTAAGACAAGTCACTATTGTGCTCCAATTGCCATTCACAGTTCAAATAGCACTCGCGTCTGTTCTCAGCAAGTACAGTGTATCGGACTGAAGAGGAGCTACTGTTCTTGTCAGTTTCCTAAGCAGAGTTGAACTAGATATGGCCCGTGTGTGTAGGAAGCACAGTTGTTTTGTTCTGAGCAAGCTCACTGTTCTGGTCCTATAGGAAACACAGTAGAGTAGAAGAGTGCTCTTTTCTCTAAAGCAGAGTGTTTTTCTTGTAAGGCGAGCTCACGTTTGTTTCCCAGTCCTAAATGGAGTTGAGTCACAGACAGTTTTTGGTCCTACAGGCAAGAGTTGTTTTCTGGTAAGAAGAGTCACTATTGTGCTCCAAATGCCATACACAGTGCAAATAGCACTCGCGTCTGTTCCCAGCAAGTACAGTGTATCGGACTGAAGAGGAGCTACTGTTCTTGTCAGTTTCCTAAGCAGAGTTGAACTACATGTGGTCCTTGTGTTCTGGAAGCACAATTCTTTTGTTCTGAGCAAGCTCACTGTTTGGACGCCTTAGGAAACACAGTAGAGTAGAAGAGTGCTCTTTTCTCTAAAGCAGAGTGTGTTTCTTGTAAGGCGAGCTCGCGTTTGTTTCCCAGTCCTAAATGGAGTTGAGTCACAGACAGTTTTTGGTCCTACGAGCAAGAGTTGTTTTCTGGTAAGAAGAGTCACTATTGCGCTCCAAATGCCATACACAGTGCAAATAGCACTCGCGTCTGTTCCCAGCAAGTACAGTGTATTGGACTGAAGAGGAGCTACTGCTCTTGACAGTTTCCTAAGCAGAGTTGAACTAGATATGGTCCATGTGTGTAGGAAGCACAGTTCTTTTGTTTTGAGCAAGCTCACTGTTTGGACCCCATAGGAAACACAGTAGAGTAGAAGAGTGCTCTTTTCTCAAAAGCAGAGTGTGTTTTTTGTAAGGCAAGCTATGGTTTGTTTCCCAGTCCTAAATGGAGTGGAATCACATGCAGTTTCTGTCCTACGTGCAAGAGTTGTTTTATGGTAAGAATAGTCACTATTGTGCTGCCATTGCCATACACAGGACAAATATCACTGGCGTCTCTTTGCAGCAAATACAGTGTATTGGACTGAAGAGGATCTACTGTTCTTGTCAGGTTCCTAAGCAGAATTGAACTAGATATGGCCGTGTTTGTAGGAAGCACAGTTCTTTTGTTCTGAGCAAGCTCACTGTTCGGACCCCATAGGAAACACAGTAGAGTAGAAGAGTGCTCTTTTCTCAAAAGCAGAGTGTGTTTTTTGTAAGGCAAGCTATCGTTTGTTTCCCAGTCCTAAATGGAGTTGAATCACATGCAGTTTCTGGTCCTACGAGCAAGAGTTGTTTTCTGGTAAGGAAAGTCACTATGGAGCTCCCTTTGCCATACACAGTGCAAATAGCACTCGCGTCTGTTCCCAGCAAGTACAGTGTATCGGACTGAAGAGGAGCTACTGTTCTTGTCAGTTTCCTAAGCAGAGTTGAACTAGATATGGCCCGTGTGTTTAGGAAGCACAGTTATTATGTTCTGAGCAAGCTCACTGTTCTGGCCCTATAGGAAACACAGTAGAGTAGAAGAGTGCTCTTTTCTCAAAAGAAGAGTATGGTTCTTGTAAGGCGAGCTAGCGTTTGTTTCCTAGTCCTAAATGGAGTTGAGTCACAGACAGTTTTTGGTCCTACGAGCAAGAGTTGTTTTCTGGTAAGAAGAGTCACTATTGCGCTCCAAATGCCATACACTGTGCAAATAGCACTCGCGTCTGTTCCCAGCAAGTACAGTGTATTGGACTGAAGAGGAGCTACTGCTCTTGACAGTTTCCTAAGCAGAGTTGAACTAGATATGGTCCATGTGTGTAGGAAGCACAGTTCTTTTGTTCTGAGCAAGCTCACTGTTTGGAACCCATAGGAAACACAGTAGAGTAGAAGAGTGCTCTTTTCTCAAAAGCAGAGTGTGTTTTTTGTAAGGCAAGCTATCGTTTGTTTCCCAGTCCTAAATGGAGTTGAATCACATGCAGTTTCTGGTCCTACGAGCAAGAGTTGTTTTCTGGTAAGGAAAGTCACTATTGCGCTCCCATTGCCATACACAGTGCAAATAGCATTCGCGTCTGTTCCCAGCAAGTACAGTGTATCGGACTGAAGAGGAGCTACTGTTCTTGTCAGTTTCCTAAGCAGAGTTCAACTAGATATGGCCCGTGTGTTTAGGAAGCACAGTTATTATGTTCTGAGCAAGCTCACTGTTCTGGCCCTATAGGAAACACAGTAGAATAGAAGAGTGCTCTTTTCTATAAAGCAGAGTGTGTTTCTTGTAAGGCGAGCTCGCGTTTGTTTCCAAGTCCTAAATGGATTTGAGTCACATGCAGTTTTTGGTCCTATGAGCAAGAGTTGTTTTCTGGTGAGAAGATTCACTATTGCGCTGCCATTGCCATACACAGGACAAATAGCACTGGCATCTGTTCGCAGCAACTACAGTGTATTGGACTGAATAGGAGCTACTGTTCTTCTCAGTTTCCTAAGCAGAGTTGAACTAGATATGGCCCGTGTGTCTAGGAAGCACAGTTCATTTGTTCTGAGCAAGCTCACAGTTCTGGCCCTATAGGAAACACAGTAGAGTAGAAAAGTGCTCTTTTCTCAAAAGCAGAGTGTGTTTCTTCTAAGGCGAGCTAGAGTTTGTTTCATAGTCGTAAATGGAGTTGAGTCACATGCAGTTTTTTGTCCTACGAGCAAGAGTTGTTTTCTGGTAAGACGAGTCACTATTGTGCTCCAATTGCCATTCACAGTTCAAATAGCACTCGCGTCTGTTCTCAGCAAGTACAGTGTATCAGACTGAAGAGGAGCTACTGTTCTTGTCAGTTTCCTAAGCAGAGTTGAACTAGATATGGCCCGTGTGTGTAGGAAGCACAGTTCTTTTGTTCTGAGCAAGCTCACTGTTCTGGCCCTATAGGAAACACAGTAGAGTAGAAGAGTGCTCTTTTCTCTAAAGCAGAGTGTGTTTCTTGTAAGGCGAGCTCACGTTTGTTTCCCAGTCCTAAATGGAGTTGAGTCACAGACAGTTTTTGGTCCTACGAGCAAGGGTTGTTTTCTGGTAAGAAGAGTCACTATTGCGCTCCAAATGCCATACACAGTGCAAATAGCACTCGCGTCTGTTCCCAGCAAGTACAGTGTATTGGACTGAAGAGGAGCTACTGTTCTTGTCAATTTCCTAAGCAGAGTTGAACTACATATGGTCCTTGTGTGTAGGAAGCACAGTTCTTTTGTTCTGAGCAAGCTCACTGTTTGGACCCCATAGGAAACACAGTAGAGTAGAAGAGTGCTCTTTTCTCTAAAGCAGAGTGTGTTTCTTGTAAGGTGAGCTAGCGTTTGTTTCCCAGGCCTAAATGGAGTGGAATCACATGCAGTTTCTGTCCTATGAGCAAGAGTTGTTTTATGGTAAGAATAGTCACTGTTGTGCTGCCATTGTCATACACAGGACAAATAGCACTGGCGTCTGTTCCCAGCAAGTACAGTGTATTGGACTGAAGAGGATCTACTGTTCTTGTCAGGTTCCTAAGCAGAATTGAACTAGATATGGCCGTGTGTGTAGGAAGCACAGTTCTTTTGTTCTGAGCAAGCTCACTGTTCGGACCACATCGAAAACACAGTAGATAGAAGAGTGCTCTTTTCTCAAAAGCAGAGTGAGTTTTTTGTAAGGCAAGCTATCGTTTGTTTCCCAGTCCTAAATGGATTTGAATCACATTCAGTTTCTGGTCCTACGAGCAAGAGTTGTTTTCTGGTAAGGAAAGTCACTATTGTGCTCCCTTTGCCACACACAGTGCAAATAGCACTCGCGTCTGTTCCCAGCAAGTACAGTGTATCGGACTGAAGAGGAGCTACTGTTCTTGTCAGTTTCCTAAGCAGAGTTGAACTAGATATGGTCCATGTGTGTAGGAAGCACAGTTCTTTGTTCTGAGCAAGCTCACTGTTTGGACCCCATAGGAAACACAGTAGAATAGAAGAGTGCTCTTTTCTCAAAAGCATAGATGTTTCATGTAAGGCGAGCTAGCGTTTGTTTCCCATACCTAAATGGAGTTGAATCACATGCAGTTTCTGGTCCTACGAGCAAGAGTTGTTTTATGATAAGAATAGTCACTATAGGGCTGCCATTGCCATACACAGGACAAATAGCACTGGTGTCTGTTCCCAGCAGTACAGTGTATTGGTGTGAAGAGGAGCTACTGTTCTTTTCAGGTTCCTAAGCAGAATTGAACTAGATATGGCTGTTTGTGTTGGAAGCACAGTTCTTTTGTTCTGAGAAAGCTCATTGTTCGGACCCCATAGGAAACACAGTAGAGTAGAAGAGTGCTCTTTTCTCTAAAGCAGAGTGTGTTTCTTGTAAGGCGAGCTAGCGTTTGTTTTCCAGACCTAAATGGAGTTGAGTCACATGCAGTTTTTTGTCCTACGAGCAAGAGTTGTTTTCTGGTAAGAAGAGTCACTATTGTGCTCCAATTGCCATACACAGTGCAAATAGCACTCGCGTCTCTTCCCCGCAAGTACAGTGTATTGGACTGAAGAGGAGCTACTGTTCTTGTCAGTTTCCTAAGCAGAGTTGAACTAGATATGGTCCATGTGTGTAGGAAGCACAGTTCTTTTGTTCTCAGCAAGCTCACTCTTTGGACCCCATAGGAAACACAGTAGAGTAGAAGAGTGCTCTTTTCTCAGAAGCAGAGTGTGTTTCTTGTAAGGCGAGCTAGCATTTGTTTCCCAGTCCTAAATGGCGTTGAATCACATGCAGTGTGTGGTCCTACGAGCAAGAGTTGTTTTCTGGTAAGGAAAGCCACTATTGCGCTCTCATTGCCATACACAGTGCAAATAGCACTCACGTCTGTTCCCAGGAAGTACAGTGTATTGGATTGAAGAGGAGCTACTGTTCTTGTCAGTCTCCTAAGCAGAGTTGAACTAGATATGGTCAATGTGTTTAGGAAGCACAGTTCTTTTGTTCTGAGAAAGTTCATTGTTCAGACCACATAGGAAACACAGTAGAGTAGAAGAGTGCTCTTTTCTCAAAAGCAGAGTGTGTTTTTTTTTTAAGGCAAGCTATCGTTTGTTTCCCAGTCCTAAATGGATTTGAATCACATGCAGTTTCTGGTCCTACGAGCAAGAGTTGTTTTCTGGTAAGGAAAGTCACTATTGCGCTCCCTTTGCCATACACAGTGCAAATAGCACTCCCGTCTGTTCCAGCAAGTACAGTGTATCGGACTGAAGAGGAGCTACTGTTCTTGTCAGTTTCCTAAGCAGAGTTGAACTAGATATGGTCCATGTGTGTAGGAAGCACAGTTCTTTTGTTCTGAGCAAGCTCACTGTTTGGACCCCATAGGAAACACAGTAGAGTAGAAGAGTGCTTTTTTCTCAAAAGCAGAATGTGTTTCTTGTAAGGCGAGCTAGCATTTGTTTCCCAGTCCTAAATGGAGTTGAATCACATGCAGTTTCTGGTCCTACGAGCAAGAGTTGTTTTCTGGTAAGGAAAGTCACTATTGTGCTCCCATTGCCATACACAGTACAAATAGCACTCGCGTCTGTTCCCAGCAAGTACAGTGTATCAGACTGAAGAGGAGCTACTGTTCTTGTCAGTTTCCTAAGCAGAGTTGAACTAGATAAGGACCGTGTGTGTAGAACGCACAGTTCTTATGTTCTGAGCAAGCTCACTGTTCTGGCCCTATAAGAAACACAGTAGAGTAGAAGAGTGCTCTTTTCTCAAAAGCAGAGAGTGTTTCATGTAAGGCGAGCTAGCGTTTGTTTCCCATTCCTAAATAGAGTTGAGTCACATGCAGTTTCTGGTCCTACGAGCAAGAGTTGTTTTATGATAAGAATAGTCACTATTGCGCTGCCATTGCCATACACAGGACAAATAGCACTGGTGTCTGTTCCCAGCAGTACAGTGTATTGGAGTGAAGAGGAGCTACTGTTCTTTTCAGGTTCCTAAGCAGAATTGAACTAGATATGGCTGTTTGTGTTGGAAGCACAGTTCTTTTGTTCTGAGAAAGCTCATTGTTCGGACCCCATAGGAAACACAGTAGAGTAGAAGAGTGCTCTTTTCTCTAAAGCAGAGTGTGTTTCTTGTAAGGCTAGCTAGCGTTTGTTTCCCAGACCTAAATGGAGTTGAGTCACATGCAGTTTTTTGTCCTACGAGCAAGAGTTGTTTTCTGGTAAGACGAGTCACTATTGTGCTCCAATTGCCATACACAGTGCAAATAGCACTCGCGTCTCTTCCCCGCAAGTACAGTGTATTGGACTGAAGAGGAGCTACTGTTCTTGTCAGTTTCTTAAGCAGAGTTGAACTAGATATGGTCGATGTGTGTAGGAAGCACAGTTCTTTTGTTCTCAGCAAGCTCACTCTTTGGACCCCATAGGAAACACAGTAGAGTAGAAGAGTGCTCTTTTCTCAGAAGCAGAGTGTGTTTCTTGTAAGGCGAGCTAGCATTTGTTTCCCAGTCCTAAATGGCGTTGAATCACATGCAGTGTGTGGTCCTACGAGCAAGAGTTGTTTTCTGGTAAGGAAAGCCACTATTGCGCTCTCATTGCCATACACAGTGCAAGTAGCACTCACGTCTGTTCCCAGGAAGTACAGTGTATTGGACTGAAGAGGAGCTACTGTTCTTGTCAGTCTCCTAAGCAGAGTTGAACTAGATATGGCCCGTGTGTCTAGGAAGCACGGTTCATTTGTTCTGAGCAAGCTCACTGTTCTGGCCCTATAGGAAACACAGTCGAGTAGAAGAGTGCTCTTTTCTCTAAATCAGAGTGTGTTTCTTGTAAAGCGAGCTCGGGTTTGTTTCCCAGTCCTAAATTGATTTGAATCACATGCAGTTTTTGGTCTACGAGCAAGAGTTGATTTCTGGTAAGAAGAGTCACTATTGTGCTCCAAATGCCATACACAGTGCAAATAGCACTCGCGTCTGCTCTCAGCAAGTACAGTGTATCAGACTGAAGAGGAGCTACTGTTATTGTCAGTTTCCTAAGCAGAATTGAACTAGATATGGCCCGTGTGTAGGAAGCACAGTTCTTTTGTTCTGAGCAAGCTCACTGTTCTGGCCCTGTAGGAAACACAGTAGAATAGAAGAGTGCTCTTTTCTCTAAAGCAGATTGTGTTTCTTGTAAGGCTAGCTCGCGTTTTTTTCCCAGTCCTAAATGAAGTTGAATCACATACAGTTTCTGGTCCTACAAGCAAGAGTTGTTTTATTATAAGAATAGTCACTATTGTGCTGCCATTGCCATACACAGGGCAAATAGCACTAGCGTCTGTTCCCAGCAGTACAGTGTATTGGAGTGAAGAGGAGCTACTGTTCTTGTCAGGTTCCTAAGCAGAATTGAACTAGATAGGGCTGCGTGTGTAGGAAGCACAGTTCTTTTGTTCTGAGAAAGCTCATTGTTCGGACCCCATAGGAAACACAGTAGAGTAGAAGAGTGCTCTTTTCTCTAAAGCAGAGTGTGTTTATTGTAAGGCCTGCTAGCATTTGTTTCCTAGAACTAAATGGAGTTGAGTCACATGCAGTTTTTTTGTCCTATGAGCAAGAGTTGTTTTCTGGTAAGATGAGTCACTATTGTGCTCCAATTGCCATACAATGTGCAAATAGCACTCGCGTCACTTCCCCGCAAGTACAGTGTATTGGACTGAAGAGGAGCTACTGTTCTTGTCAGTTTCCTAAGCAGAGTTGAACTAGATATGGTCGATGTGTGTAGGAAGCACAGTTCTTTTGTTCTGAGCAAGCTCACTCTTTGGACCCCATAGGAAACACAGTAGAGTAGACGAGTGCTCTTTTCTCAGAAGCAGAGTGTGTTTCTTGTAAGGCGATCTAGCATTTGTTTCCCAGTCCTAAATGGCGTTGAATCACATGCAGTGTGTGGTCCTACGAGCAAGAGTTGTTTTCTGGTAAGGAAAGCCACTATTGCGCTCTCATTGCCATACACAGTGCAAATAGCACTCGCGTCTCTTCCCAGCAAGTACAGTGTATTGGACTGAAGAGGAGCTACTGTTCTTGTCAGTCTCCTAAGCAGAGTTGAACTAGATATGGCCCGTGTGTCGAGGAAGCACAGTTCATTTGTTCTGAGCAAGCTCACTGTTCTGGCCCTATAGGAAACACTGTAGAGTAGAAAAGTGCTCTTTTCTCAAAAACAGAGTGTGTTTCTTGTAAGGCGAGCTAGAGTTTGTTTCCCAGTCCTAAATGGAGTTGAGGCACATGCAGTTTTTTGTCCTACGAGCAAGAGTTGTTTTCTGTTAAGACGAGTCACTATTGTGCTCCAATTGCCATACACAGTGCAAGTAGCACTCGCGTCTCTTCTCAGCAAGTACAGTGTATCGGAATGAAGAGGAGCTACTGTTCTTGTCAGTTTCCTAAGCAGAGTTGAACTAGATATGGCCCGTGTGTGTAGGAGGCACAGTTATTATGTTCTGAGCAAGCTCACTGTTCTGGCCCTATAGGAAACACAGTAGAGTAGAAGAGTGCTCTTTTCT
>NW_026738393.1:0-18364 GCF_949786415.1 Peromyscus eremicus
ATCTCCTTCAACTCTGCTTAGGAAGCTGACAAGAACAGGAGCTTCTCTTCAGTCCAATACACTGTACTTGCTGGGAACAGACACGAGTGCTGTTTGCACTGTGTATGGCAATGGGAGCACAGTAGTGACTCTTCTTACCAGAAAAAAACTCTTGCTCGTAAGACCAGAAACTGCATGAGATTCAACTCCATTTCTGACTGGGAAACAAACAAGAGCTCACCTTACAAGAAACACACTCTGCTTTTGAGAAAAGAGCACTCATCTACTGTATTGTGTTTTCTATAGGGCCAGAACAGTGAGCTTGCTCTGTACAAAAACACTGTGCTTCCTACACACACGGGCAATATCTACTTCAACTCTGCTTAGGAAACTGACAAGAACAGTAGCTTCTCTTCCGTCCAATACACTGTACTTGCTGGGAACAGATGCGAGTGCTATTTGCACTGTGTGTCAAATGGATCGCAATAGTGACTCTTCTTACCAGAAAAAAACTCTTGCTCGTAGGACCAGTAACTGCATTAGATTCAACTCTATTTCTGACTGGGAAACAAACACTAGCTCGCGTTACAAGAAACACAGTCTGCTTTTGAAAAAGAGCACTCTTCTACTCTACTGTGTTTCCTATAGGGCCAGAACAGTGAGCTTGCTCAGAACAAAAGAACTGTGCTTCCTACACACACGGGTCACATCTACTTCAACTCTAGTTAGGAAACGGACAAGAACAGTAGCATCTCTTCAGTCCAATACACTGTACTTGCTGGGAACAGACGCGAGTGCTATTTACACTGTGTGGCAAATGGATCGCAATAGTTTTTCTTCTTACCAGAAAACAACTCTTGCTTGTAGGACCAGAAACAGCATGTGATTCAACTCCATTTCTGACTGGGAAAAAAACACTAGCTCGCCTTACAAGAAACACACTCTGTTTTGAGAAAAGAGCACTCTTTCACTCTACTATGTTTCCTATAGGGCAAGAACAGTGAGCTTGCTCAGAACAAAAGAACTGTGCTTCCTACACACGGGCCATAACTACTTCAACTCTACTTAGGAAACTGACAAGAACACTAGCATCGCTTCAGTCCAATACACTGTACTTGCTGGGTACAGACATGAGTGCTATTTGCACTGTGTGGCAAATGGATCACAATAGTGACTCTTCTTACCAGAAAAAAACTCTTGCTCGTAGGACCAGAAAGTGCATTAGATTCAACATCATTTCTGACTGGGAAACAAACACTGGCTCGCCTTACAAGAAACACACTTTGCTTTTGAGGAAACAGCACTCTTCTACTCTACTGTGTTTCCTATATGTCCAGAACAGTGTGCTTGCTCAGAACAAAAGAACTGTGCTTCCGACACACACGGGCCATATCTATTTCCACTCTGCTTAGGAAACTGAGAAGAACAGGAGCTTCTCTTCAGTCTAATACACTGTACTTGCTGGGAACAGACACGAGTGCTATTTGCACTGTGTATGGCAATGGGAGCACAATAGTAACTCTTCTTACCAGAAAACAACTCTTTCTCGTAGGAATAGAAACAGCATGTGATTCCACTCCATTTCTGAATGGGAAAAAACACTAGCTTGCCTTACAAGAAACACACTCTGCTTTTGAGAAAAGAGCACTCTTTTACTCTACTGTGTTTCCTATAGGGCCAGAACAGTGAGCTTGCTCAGAATAAAGGAACTGTGCTTCCTAAACACAAGGGCTATATCTACTACAACTCTGCTTAGGAAACTGACAAGAACAGTAGGTTCTCTTCAGTCCAATACACTGTACTTGCTGAGAACAGACGCGAGTGCTATTTGTACTGTGTATGGCAATGGAGGCACAATAGTGTCTCTTCTTACCAGAAAACAACTCTTGCTAGTAGGACCAGAAACTGCATGAGATTCAACTCCATTTCTTACTGGGAAACAAACACTAGCTCACCTTACAAGAAACACACTCTGCTTTTGAGAAAAGAGCACTCATCTACTCTATTGTGTTTTCTATAGGGCCGAAACAGTGAGCTTGCTCTGTACAAAAACAATGTGCTTCCTACACACAGGGGCCATATCTACTTCAACTCTGCTTAGGAAACTGACAAGAACAGTAGCTTCTCTTCCGTCCAATACACTGTACTTGCTGGGAACAGACGCAAGTGATATTTGCACTGTGTGTCAAATGGATCGCAATAGTGACTCTTCTTACCCGAAAAAAACTCTTGCTCGTAGGACCAGTAACTGCATTAGATTCAACTCCATTTCTGACTGGGAAACAAACACTAGCTCGCGTTACAAGAAACACACTCTGCTTTTGAGAAAAGAGCACTCTTCTACTCTACTGTGTTTCCTATAGGGCCAGAACAGTGAGCTTGCTCAGAACAAAAGAACTGTGCTTCCTACACACACGCGCCACATCTACTTCAACTCTAGTTAGGAAACGGAGAAGAACAGTAGCATCTCTTCAGTCCAATACACTGTACTTGCTGGGAACAGACGCGAGTGCTATGTGCACTGTGTGGCAAATGGATCGCAATAGTGATTCTTCTTACCAGAAAACAACTCTTGCTTGTAGGACCAGAAACAGCATGTGATTCAATTCCATTTCTGACTGGGAAACAAACACTAGCTCGCCTTACGAGAAACACACTCTACTTTTGAGAAAAGAGCACTCTTCTACTCTACTGTGTTTCTTGTAGGGCCAGAACAGTGAGCTTGCTCTGAACAAAAGAACTGTGCTTCCTACACAAACGGGCCATATCTACCTCAAATCTGCTTAGGAAACTGACAAGAACAGGAGCTTCTCTTCAGTCCAATACACTGTACTTGCTGGGAACAGACGCGAGTGCTATTTGCACTGTGTGGCAAATGGATCGCAATAGTGATTCTTCTTACCAGAAAACAACTCTTGCTCGTAGGACCAGAAACTGCATGAGATTCAACTCCATTTCTGACTGGGAAACAAACACTAGCTCGCCTTACAAGAAACACACTCTGCTTTTGAGAAAAGAGCACTCTTCTACTCTATTGTGTTTTCTATAGGGCCAGAACAGTGAGCTTGCTCAGTACAAAAACACTGTGCTTCCTACACACACGGGCCATATCTACTTCAACTCTGCTTAGGAAACTGACAGGAACAGTAGCTTCTCTTCAGTCCAATACACTGTACTTGCTGGGAACAGACGCGAGTGTTATTTGCACTGTGTATGGCAATGGGAGCATAACAGTGACTCTTCTTACCCAAAAAAAAACTCTTGCTCTTGGAATAGAAACAGCATGTGATTCCACTCCATTTCTGACTGGGAAACAAACACTAGCTCCCCATTGCAAGAAACACACTCTGCTTTTGAGAAAAGAGCACTCTTCTACTCTACTGTGTTTCCTATAGGGCCAGAACAGTGAGCTTGCTCAGAACAAACGATCTGTGCTTCCTACACACACGGGCCATATCTACTTCAACTCTGCTTAGGAAACTGACAAGAACAGTAGGTTCTCTTCAGTCCAATACACTGTAATTGCTGGGAAGAGACGTGAGTGCTATTTGCACTGTGTGGCAAATCGATCGCGATAGTGAGTCTTCTTACCAGAAAACAACTCTTGCTCATACGACCAGAAATTGTATGTGATTCAAATCTATTTCTGACCTGGAAACAAACACTAGCTCGGCTTACAAGAAACACACTCTGCTTTTGAGAAAAGAGCACTCTTCTACTCTACTGTGTTTCCTATAGGGCCAGAACAGTGAGCTTGCTCAGAACAAAAGAACTGTGCTTCCTACACACACGGGACACATCTACTTCAACTCTACTTATGAAACTGACAAGAACAGTAGCATCTCTTCAGTCCAATACACTGTACTTGCTGGGTACAGACATGAGCGCTATTTGCACTGTGTGGCAAATGGATCGCAATAGTGACTCTTCTTACCAGAAAACAATTCTTGCTCGTAGGAACAGAAACTGCATTAGATTCAACTCCATTTCTGACTGGGAAACAAACACTAGCTCGCCTTACAAGAAACACACTCTGCTTTTGAGAAAAGAGCACTCTTCTACTCTACTGTGTTTCCCATAGGGCCAGAACAGTGAGCTTGCTCAGTACAAAATCACTGTGCTTCCTACACACACGGGCCATATCTACTTCAACTCTGCTTAGGAAACTGACAAGAACAGTAGCTTCTCTTCCGTCCAATACACTGTACTTGCTGGGAACAGACGCAAGTGATATTTGCACTGTGTGTCAAATGGATCGCAATAGTGACTCTTCTTACCCGAAAAAAAACTCTTGCTCGTAGGACCAGTAACTGCATTAGATTCAACTCCATTTCTGACTGGGAAACAAACACTAGCTCGCGTTACAAGAAACACACTCTGCTTTTGAGAAAAGAGCACTCATCTACTCTATTGTATTTTCTATAGGGCCGAAACAGTGAGCTTGCACTGTACAAAAACAATGTGCTTCCTACACACACGGGCAATATCTACTTCAACTCTGTTTAGGAAACTGAAAAGAACAGTAGCTTCTCTTCCGTCCTATACACTGTACTTGCTGGGAACAGACGCGAGTGATATTTGCACTGTGTGTCAAATGGATCGCAATAGTGACTCTTCTTACCAGAAAAAAACTCTTGCTCATAGGACCAGTAACTGCATTAGATTCAACTCCATTTCTGACTGGGAAACAAACACTAGCTCGCGTTACAAGAAACACACTCTGCTTTTGAGAAAAGAGCACTCTTCTACTCTACTGTGTTTCCTATAGGTCCAGAACAGTGAGCTTGCTCAGAACAAAAGAACTGTGCTTCCTACACAAACGGGCCATATCTACCTCAAATCTGCTTAGGAAACTGACAAGAACAGGAGCTTCTCTTCAGTCCAATACACTGTACTTGCTGGGAACAGACGCGAGTGCTATTTGCACTGTGTATGGCAATGGAGGCGCAATAGTGACTCTTCTTACCAGAAAACAACTCCTTCTTGTATGACCAGAAACTGCATGATATTCAACTCCATTTCTGACAGGGAAGCAAACACTAGCTCACCTTACATGAAACACACTCTGCTTTTGAGAAAAGAGCACTCTTCTACTCTACTGTGTTTCCTATAGGGCCAGAACAGTGAGCTTGCTCAGTACAAAAAAACTGTGCTTCCAACACACAGGGGCCATATCTACTTCAACTCTGCTTAGGAAACTGACAAGAACAGTAGCTTCTCTTCTGTCCAATACACTGTACTTGCTGGAAACAGATGCAAGTGCTATTTGCACTGTGTACGGCAATGGGAGCGCAATAGTGACTCTTCTTACCAGAAAACAACTCTTGCTCATAGGAACAGAAACTGCAAGTGATTCAACTCCATTTCTGACCGGGAAACAAACACTAGCTCGCCTTACAGGAAACCCACTCTGCTTTTGAGAAAATAGCACTCTTCTACTCTACAGTGTTTCCTATAGGGCCAGAAGAGTGAGCTTGCTCAGTACAAAAGAACTATGCTTCCTACACACACGGGCCATATCTACTTCAACTCTGCTTAGGAAAGTGACAAGAACAGTAGCTTCTCTTCAGTCCAATGCACTGTACTTGCTGGGAACAGACGCGAATGCTATTTTCACTGTGTGGCAAATGGTTCGCAATACTGACTCCTCCTACCAGAAAACAACTCTTTCTCGTAGGACCAGAAACTGCATGATATTCAACTCCATTTCTGACAGGGAAAAAACACTAGCTCGCCTTACATGAAACACACTCTGCTTTTGAGAAAAGAGCACTCTTCTACTCTACTGTGTTTCCTATAGGGCCAGAACAGTGAGCTTGCTCAGAACAAAAGAACTGTGTTTCCTACACACATGGGCCATATCTACTACAACTCTACCTAGAACCTGAAAAGAACAGTAGCATTTCTTCAGTCCAATTCACTGTACTTGCTGGGTACAGAAGTGAGTGCTACTTGCACGGTGTGGCAAATGGATCGCAAGCGTGACTCATCTTACCAGAAAACAACTCTTGCTCATAGGACCAAAAACTACATTAGATTTAACTCCATTTCTGACTGGGAAACAAACACTAGCTGGCCTTACAAGAAAGACACTATGCTTTAGAGAAAAGAGCACTCTTCTACTCTATTGTGTTTCCTATAGGGCCAGAACAGTGAGCTTGCTCAGTACAAAAAAACTGTGCTTCCTACACACACGGGCCATATCTACTTCAACTCTGCTTAGTAAACTGACAAGAAAAGTAGCTTCTCTTCCGTCCAATACACTGTACTTGCTGGGAACAGAAGCGAGTGCTATTTGCACTTTGTATGGCAATGGGAGCGCAATAGTGACTCTTCTTACCAGAAAACATCGCTTGCTCATAGGACCAGAAACTGCATGTGATTCAACTCTATTTCTGACTGGGAAACAAACACTAGCTCGCCTAACGAGAAACACACTCTGCTTTTGAGAAAAGAGCACTCATCTTCTCTACTGTGTTTCCTATAGTGCCAGAACAGTGAGCTTGCTGAGAACAAAAGAACTGTGCTTCCTACACACACGGGCCATATCTACTTCAACTCTGCTTCGGAAACTGACAAGGACAGTAGCTTCTCTTCAGTCCAATACACTGCACTGGCAGGGAACAGACGCGAGTGCTCTTTGCACTGTGTATGGATATGGGAGCACAAAATTTACACCTCTTACGAGAAAACAACTCTTGATCGTAGGACCAGAAACTGCATTAGATTCAACTCCATTTCTGACTGGGAAACAAACACTAGCTCGCCTCACAAGAAACACACTCTGCTTTTGAGAAAAGAGCATTCTTCTACTCTACTCTGTTTTCTATAGGGGCAGAACATTGAGCTTGCTCAGAATAAAAGAACTGTGCTTCCTACACACACGGGCCATATCTACTTCAACTCTACTTAGGAAACTGACAAGAACAGTAGCATCTCTTCAGTCCAATACACTGTACTTGCTGGGAACAGACGTGAGTGCTATTTGCACTGTGTATGGCAATGGGAGCACAATAGTGACTCTTCTTACCAGAAAACAACTCTTGCTAGTAGGATCAGAAACTGCATGAGATTCAACTCCATTTCTGACTGAGAAACAAACACTGGCTCACCTTACAAGGAACACACTCTGCTTTTGAGAAAAGAGCACTCTTCTACTCTACTGTGTTTCCTATAGGGGCAGAACAGTGAGCTTGCTAAAAAATAAAGAACTGTGCTTCCTACACACACGGCCCATATCTACTTCAACTCTGCTTAGGAAACTGACAAGAACAGTAGCTTCTCTTCAGTCCAATACACTGTACTTGCTGGGAACAGACGCCAGTAATATTTGCACTGTGTGGCAAATGGATCGCAATAGTGACTCTTCTTACCCAGAAAACAACTCTTGCTCATACGACCAGAAACTGTATGTGATTCAACTCTATTTCTGACTGGGAAACAGACACTAGCTCGGCTTACAAGAAACACACTCTGCTTTTGAGAAAAGAGCACTCTTCTACTCTACTGTGTTTTCTATATGGCCAGAACTGTGAGCTTGCTCAGAACAAAAGAACTGTGCTTCCTACACACACGCGCCACATCTACTTCAACTCTAGTTAGGAAACGGACAAGAACATTAGCATCTCTTCAGTCCAATACACTGTACTTGCTGGGAACAGACGCGAGTGCTATTTGCACTGTGTGGCAAATGGATCGCAATAGTGATTCTTCTTACCAGAAAACAACTCTTGCTCGTAGGACCAGAAACAGCATGTGATTCAACTCCATTTCTGACTGGGAAACAAACAATAGCTCGCCTTACAAGAAACACACTCTGCTTTTGAGAAAAGAGCACTCTTCTACTCTACTGTTTTTTCTATAGGGCCAGAACAGTAAGCTTGCTCTGAACAAAAGAACTGTGCTTCCTACACACACGGGCCATATCTCCTTCAACTCTGCTTAGGAAACTTACAAGAACAGGAGCTTCTCTTCAGTCCAATACACTGTACTTGCTGGGAAGAGACACGAGTGCTGTTTGCACTCTGTGGCAAATGGTTCGCAATAGTGAGTCTTTTTAGGGGAAAACAACTCTTGCTCATACGACCAGAAACTGTATGTGATTCAACTCTATTTCTGACCTGGAAACAAACACTAGCTCGCCTTAGAAGAAACACACTCTGCTTTTGAGAAAATAGCACTCTACTACTCTACTGTTTTTCCTATTGGGCCAGAACAGTGAGCTTGCTCAGAACAAAAGAACTGTGCTTCCTACACACACGCGCCACATCTACTTCAACTCTAGTTAGGAAACGGAGAAGAACAGTAGCATCTCTTCAGTCCAATACACTGTACTTGCTGGGAACAGACGCGAGTGCTATTTGCACTGTGTGGCAAATGGATCGCAATAGTGATTCTTCTTACCAGAAAACAACTCTTGCTTGTAGGACCAGAAACAGCATGTGATTCAATTCCATTTCTGACTGGGAAACAAACACTAGCTCGCCTTATGAGAAACACACTCTACTTTTGAGAAAAGAGCACTCTTCTACTCTACTGTGTTTCTTGTAGGGCCAGAACAGTGAGCTTGCTCTGAACAAAAGAACTGTGCTTCCTACACAAACGGGCCATATCTACCTCAAATCTGCTTAGGAAACTGACAAGAACAGGAGCTTCTCTTCAGTCCAATACACTGTACTTGCTGGGAACAGACGCGAGTGCTATTTGCACTGTGTATGGCAATGGAGGCGCAATAGTGACACTTCTTACCAGAAAACAACTCTTGCTCGTAGGACCAGAAACTGCATGAGATTCAACTCCATTTCTGACTGGGAAACAAACACTAGCTCGCCTTACAAGAAACACACTCTGCTTTTGAGAAAAGAGCACTCTTCTACTCTATTGTGTTTTCTATAGGGCCAGAACAGTGAGCTTGCTCAGTACAAAAACACTGTGCTTCCTACACACACGGGCCATATCTACTTCAACTCTGCTTAGGAAACTGACAGGAACAGTAGCTTCTCTTCAGTCCAATACACTGTACTTGCTGGGAACAGACGCGAGTGCTATTTGCACTGTGTATGGCAATGGGAGCACAACAGTGACTCTTCTTACCCAAAAAAAAAACTCTTGCACTTGGAATAGAAACAGCATGTGATTCCACTCCATTTCTGACTGGGAAACAAACACTAGCTCCCCATTGCAAGAAACACACTCTGCTTTTGAGAAAAGAGCACTCTTCTACTCTACTGTGTTTCCTATAGGGCCAGAACAGTGAGCTTGCTCAGAACAAACGATCTGTGCTTCCTACACAGACGGGCCATATCTACTTCAACTCTGCTTAGGAAACTGACAAGAACAGTAGGTTCTCTTCAGTCCAATACACTGTAATTCCTGGGAAGAGACGTGAGTGCTATTTGCACTGTGTGGCAAATCGATCGCGATAGTGAGTCTTCTTACCAGAAAACAACTCTTGCTCATACGACCAGAAATTGTATGTGATTCAAATCTATTTCTGACCTGGAAACAAACACTAGCTCGGCTTACAAGAAACACACTCTGCTTTTGAGAAAAGAGCACTCTTCTACTCTACTGTGTTTCCTATAGGGCCAGAACAGTGAGCTTGCTCAGAACAAAAGAACTGTGCTTCCTACACACACGGGCCACATCTACTTCAACTCTAGTTAGGAAACGGAGAAGAACAGTAGCATCTCTTCAGTCCAATACACTGTACTTGCTGGGAACAGACGCGAGTGCTATGTGCACTGTGTGGCAAATGGATCGCAATAGTGATTCTTCTTACCAGAAAACAACTCTTGCTTGTAGGACCAGAAACAGCATGTGATTCAATTCCATTTCTGACTGGGAAACAAACACTAGCTCGCCTTACGAGAAACACACTCTACTTTTGAGAAAAGAGCACTCTTCTACTCTACTGTGTTTCTTGTAGGGCCAGAACAGTGAGCTTGCTCTGAACAAAAGAACTGTGCTTCCTACACAAACGGGCCATATCTACCTCAAATCTGCTTAGGAAACTGACAAGAACAGGAGCTTCTCTTCAGTCCAATACACTGTACTTGCTGGGAACAGACGCGAGTGCTATTTGCACTGTGTGGCAAATGGATTGCAATAGTGATTCTTCTTACCAGAAAACAACTCTTGCTCGTAGGACCAGAAACTGCATGAGATTCAACTCCATTTCTGACTGGGAAACAAACACTAGCTCGCCTTACAAGAAACACACTCTGCTTTTGAGAAAAGAGCACTCTTCTACTCTATTGTGTTTTCTATAGGGCCAGAACAGTGAGCTTGCTCAGTACAAAAACACTGTGCTTCCTACACACACGGGCCATATCTACTTCAACTCTGCTTAGGAAACTGACAGGAACAGTAGCTTCTCTTCAGTCCAATACACTGTACTTGCTGGGAACAGACGCGAGTGTTATTTGCACTGTGTATGGCAATGGGAGCATAACAGTGACTCTTCTTACCCAAAAAAAAACTCTTGCTCTTGGAATAGAAACAGCATGTGATTCCACTCCATTTCTGACTGGGAAACAAACACTAGCTCCCCATTGCAAGAAACACACTCTGCTTTTGAGAAAAGAGCACTCTTCTACTCTACTGTGTTTCCTATAGGGCCAGAACAGTGAGCTTGCTCAGAACAAACGATCTGTGCTTCCTACACACACGGGCCATATCTACTTCAACTCTGCTTAGGAAACTGACAAGAACAGTAGGTTCTCTTCAGTCCAATACACTGTAATTGCTGGGAAGAGACGTGAGTGCTATTTGCACTGTGTGGCAAATCGATCGCGATAGTGAGTCTTCTTACCAGAAAACAACTCTTGCTCATACGACCAGAAATTGTATGTGATTCAAATCTATTTCTGACCTGGAAACAAACACTAGCTCGGCTTACAAGAAACACACTCTGCTTTTGAGAAAAGAGCACTCTTCTACTCTACTGTGTTTCCTATAGGGCCAGAACAGTGAGCTTGCTCAGAACAAAAGAACTGTGCTTCCTACACACACGGGACACATCTACTTCAACTCTACTTAGGAAACTGACAAGAACAGTAGCATCTCTTCAGTCCAATACACTGTACTTGCTGGGTACAGACATGAGCGCTATTTGCACTGTGTGGCAAATGGATCGCAATAGTGACTCTTCTTACCAGAAAACAATTCTTGCTCGTAGGAACAGAAACTGCATTAGATTCAACTCCATTTCTGACTGGGAAACAAACACTAGCTCGCCTTACAAGAAACACACTCTGCTTTTGAGAAAAGAGCACTCTTCTACTCTACTGTGTTTCCCATAGGGCCAGAACAGTGAGCTTGCTCAGTACAAAATCACTGTGCTTCCTACACACACGGGCCATATCTACTTCAACTCTGCTTAGGAAACTGACAAGAACAGTAGCTTCTCTTCCGTCCAATACACTGTACTTGCTGGGAACAGACGCAAGTGATATTTGCACTGTGTGTCAAATGGATCGCAATAGTGACTCTTCTTACCCGAAAAAAAACTCTTGCTCGTAGGACCAGTAACTGCATTAGATTCAACTCCATTTCTGACTGGGAAACAAACACTAGCTCGCGTTACAAGAAACACACTCTGCTTTTGAGAAAAGAGCACTCATCTACTCTATTGTATTTTCTATAGGGCCGAAACAGTGAGCTTGCACTGTACAAAAACAATGTGCTTCCTACACACACGGGCAATATCTACTTCAACTCTGTTTAGGAAACTGAAAAGAACAGTAGCTTCTCTTCCGTCCTATACACTGTACTTGCTGGGAACAGACGCGAGTGATATTTGCACTGTGTGTCAAATGGATCGCAATAGTGACTCTTCTTACCAGAAAAAAACTCTTGCTCATAGGACCAGTAACTGCATTAGATTCAACTCCATTTCTGACTGGGAAACAAACACTAGCTCGCGTTACAAGAAACACACTCTGCTTTTGAGAAAAGAGCACTCTTCTACTCTACTGTGTTTCCTATAGGTCCAGAACAGTGAGCTTGCTCAGAACAAAAGAACTGTGCTTCCTACACAAACGGGCCATATCTACCTCAAATCTGCTTAGGAAACTGACAAGAACAGGAGCTTCTCTTCAGTCCAATACACTGTACTTGCTGGGAACAGACGCGAGTGCTATTTGCACTGTGTATGGCAATGGAGGCGCAATAGTGACTCTTCTTACCAGAAAACAACTCCTTCTTGTATGACCAGAAACTGCATGATATTCAACTCCATTTCTGACAGGGAAGCAAACACTAGCTCACCTTACATGAAACACACTCTGCTTTTGAGAAAAGAGCACTCTTCTACTCTACTGTGTTTCCTATAGGGCCAGAACAGTGAGCTTGCTCAGTACAAAAAAACTGTGCTTCCAACACACAGGGGCCATATCTACTTCAACTCTGCTTAGGAAACTGACAAGAACAGTAGCTTCTCTTCTGTCCAATACACTGTACTTGCTGGAAACAGATGCGAGTGCTATTTGCACTGTGTACGGCAATGGGAGCGCAATAGTGACTCTTCTTACCAGAAAACAACTCTTGCTCATAGGAACAGAAACTGCAAGTGATTCAACTCCATTTCTGACCGGGAAACAAACACTAGCTCGCCTTACAGGAAACCCACTCTGCTTTTGAGAAAATAGCACTCTTCTACTCTACAGTGTTTCCTATAGGGCCAGAAGAGTGAGCTTGCTCAGTACAAAAGAACTATGCTTCCTACACACACGGGCCATATCTACTTCAACTCTGCTTAGGAAAGTGACAAGAACAGTAGCTTCTCTTCAGTCCAATGCACTGTACTTGCTGGGAACAGACGCGAATGCTATTTTCACTGTGTGGCAAATGGTTCGCAATACTGACTCCTCCTACCAGAAAACAACTCTTTCTCGTAGGACCAGAAACTGCATGATATTCAACTCCATTTCTGACAGGGAAAAAACACTAGCTCGCCTTACATGAAACACACTCTGCTTTTGAGAAAAGAGCACTCTTCTACTCTACTGTGTTTCCTATAGGGCCAGAACAGTGAGCTTGCTCAGAACAAAAGAACTGTGTTTCCTACACACATGGGCCATATCTACTACAACTCTACCTAGAACCTGAAAAGAACAGTAGCATTTCTTCAGTCCAATTCACTGTACTTGCTGGGTACAGAAGTGAGTGCTACTTGCACGGTGTGGCAAATGGATCGCAAGCGTGACTCATCTTACCAGAAAACAACTCTTGCTCATAGGACCAAAAACTACATTAGATTTAACTCCATTTCTGACTGGGAAACAAACACTAGCTGGCCTTACAAGAAAGACACTATGCTTTAGAGAAAAGAGCACTCTTCTACTCTATTGTGTTTCCTATAGGGCCAGAACAGTGAGCTTGCTCAGTACAAAAAAACTGTGCTTCCTACACACACGGGCCATATCTACTTCAACTCTGCTTAGTAAACTGACAAGAAAAGTAGCTTCTCTTCCGTCCAATACACTGTACTTGCTGGGAACAGAAGCGAGTGCTATTTGCACTTTGTATGGCAATGGGAGCGCAATAGTGACTCTTCTTACCAGAAAACATCGCTTGCTCATAGGACCAGAAACTGCATGTGATTCAACTCTATTTCTGACTGGGAAACAAACACTAGCTCGCCTAACGAGAAACACACTCTGCTTTTGAGAAAAGAGCACTCATCTTCTCTACTGTGTTTCCTATAGTGCCAGAACAGTGAGCTTGCTGAGAACAAAAGAACTGTGCTTCCTACACACACGGGCCATATCTACTTCAACTCTGCTTCGGAAACTGACAAGGACAGTAGCTTCTCTTCAGTCCAATACACTGCACTGGCAGGGAACAGACGCGAGTGCTCTTTGCACTGTGTATGGATATGGGAGCACAAAATTTACACCTCTTACGAGAAAACAACTCTTGATCGTAGGACCAGAAACTGCATTAGATTCAACTCCATTTCTGACTGGGAAACAAACACTAGCTCGCCTCACAAGAAACACACTCTGCTTTTGAGAAAAGAGCATTCTTCTACTCTACTCTGTTTTCTATAGGGGCAGAACATTGAGCTTGCTCAGAATAAAAGAACTGTGCTTCCTACACACACGGGCCATATCTACTTCAACTCTACTTAGGAAACTGACAAGAACAGTAGCATCTCTTCAGTCCAATACACTGTACTTGCTGGGAACAGACGTGAGTGCTATTTGCACTGTGTATGGCAATGGGAGCACAATAGTGACTCTTCTTACCAGAAAACAACTCTTGCTAGTAGGATCAGAAACTGCATGAGATTCAACTCCATTTCTGACTGAGAAACAAACACTGGCTCACCTTACAAGGAACACACTCTGCTTTTGAGAAAAGAGCACTCTTCTACTCTACTGTGTTTCCTATAGGGGCAGAACAGTGAGCTTGCTAAAAAAAAAAGAACTGTGCTTCCTACACACACGGCCCATATCTACTTCAACTCTGCTTAGGAAACTGACAAGAACAGTAGCTTCTCTTCAGTCCAATACACTGTACTTGCTGGGAACAGACGCCAGTAATATTTGCACTGTGTGGCAAATGGATCGCAATAGTGACTCTTCTTACCCAGAAAACAACTCTTGCTCATACGACCAGAAACTGTATGTGATTCAACTCTATTTCTGACTGGGAAACAGACACTAGCTCGGCTTACAAGAAACACACTCTGCTTTTGAGAAAAGAGCACTCTTCTACTCTACTGTGTTTTCTATATGGCCAGAACAGTGAGCTTGCTCAGAACAAAAGAACTGTGCTTCCTACACACACGCGCCACATCTACTTCAACTCTAGTTAGGAAACGGACAAGAACATTAGCATCTCTTCAGTCCAATACACTGTACTTGCTGGGAACAGACGCGAGTGCTATTTGCACTGTGTGGCAAATGGATCGCAATAGTGATTCTTCTTACCAGAAAACAACTCTTGCTCGTAGGACCAGAAACAGCATGTGATTCAACTCCATTTCTGACTGGGAAACAAACAGTAGCTCGCCTTACAAGAAACACACTCTGCTTTTGAGAAAAGAGCACTCTTCTACTCTACTGTTTTTTCTATAGGGCCAGAACAGTAAGCTTGCTCTGAACAAAAGAACTGTGCTTCCTACACACACGGGCCATATCTCCTTCAACTCTGCTTAGGAAACTGACAAGAACAGGAGCTTCTCTTCAGTCCAATACACTGTACTTGCTGGGAAGAGACACGAGTGCTGTTTGCACTCTGTGGCAAATGGTTCGCAATAGTGAGTCTTTTTAGGGGAAAACAACTCTTGCTCATACGACCAGAAACTGTATGTGATTCAACTCTATTTCTGACCTGGAAACAAACACTAGCTCGCCTTAGAAGAAACACACTCTGCTTTTGAGAAAATAGCACTCTACTACTCTACTGTTTTTCCTATTGGGCCAGAACAGTGAGCTTGCTCAGAACAAAAGAACTGTGCTTCCTACACACACGGGCCACATCTACTTCAACTCTAGTTAGGAAACGGACAAGAAGGTAGCATCTCTTCAGTCCAATACACTGTACTTGCTGGAAACAGACGCCAGTGCTATTTGCACTGTGTGGCAAATGGATCGCCATAGTGACTCTTCTTACCCAGAAAACAACTCTTGCTCATACGACCAGAAACTGTCTGTAATTCAACTCTATTTCTGACTGGAAGTCAAACACTAGCTCGCCTTACCAGAAACACACTCTGCTTTTGAGAAAAGAAAACTATTCTACTCTACTGTGTTTCCTATAGGTCCAGAACAGTGTGCTTGCTCAAAACAAAAGAACTGTGCTTCCTACACACAGGGGCCATATCAACTTCAACTCTACTTAGGAAACTGACAAGAACAGTAGCATCTCTTCAGTCCAATAGACTGTACTTGCTCGGTACAGTCGTGAGTGCTATTTGCACTGTTTGGCAAATGGATCACAATAGTGACTCTTCTTACCTGAAAACAACTCTTGCTCGTAGGACCAGAAACTGCATTAGATTCAACTCCATTTCTGACCTGGAAACAAACACTAGCTCGCCTTACAAGAAACACACTCTGCTTTTGAGAAAAGAGGACTCTTCTACTCTACTGTGTTTCCTATAGGGCCAGAACAGTGAGCTTGCTCAGAACAAAAGAACTGTGCTTCCTACACACACTGGCCATATCTATTTCCACTCTGCTTAGGAAACTGAGAAGAACAGGAGCTTCTCTTCAGTCTAATACACTTTACTTGCTAGAAACAGACATGAGTGCTATTTGCACTGTGTGGCAAATGGATCGCAATAGTGATTCTTTTTACCATAAAACAACTATTGCTCGTTGGACCAAAAACAGCATGTGATTCAACTCCATTTCTGACTGGGAAACAAACACTAGCTCGCCTTACGAGAAACACACTCTGCTTTTGAGAAAAGAGCACTCTTCTACTCTACTGTGTTTCCTATAGGGCCAGATCAGTGAGCTTGCTCAGTACAAAAGAACTGTGCTTCCTACACACACGGTCCATATCTACTTCAACTCTCCTTACGAAAATGGAAACAACAGTAGCTTCTCTTCAGTTCAATACACTGTACTTGCTGGGAACAGACGCCAGTGCTATTTGCACTGTGTATGGGAATGGGAGCGCAATAGTGACTCTTCTTAAGAGAAAGCAACTCTTAATCACAGAAACAGAAACTGCAAGTGATTCAACTCCATTTCTGACAGGGAAAAAAACACTACCTCGCCTTACAAGAAACACACTCTGCTTTTGAGAAAAGAGCACTCTTCTACTCTCCTGTGTTAGCTATAGGGGCAGAACAGTGAGCTTGCTCAGAACAAAAGAACTGTGCTTCCTACACTCACGGGCCTTATCTACTTCAACTCTGCTTAGGAAACTGACAAGAACAGTAGCTTCTCTTCAGTCCAACACACTGTACTTGCTGGGAACAGACGCGAGTGCTATTTGCTCTGTGTGGCAAATGGATCACAATACTGACTCTTCTTACCCAGAAAACAACTCTTGCTCGTAGGACCAGAAACGGCATGAGATTCAACTCCATTTCTGACTGGGAAACAAACACTAGCTCGCCTTACAAGCAACACACTCTGTTTTGAGAAAAGAGCACTCTTCCTCTCTACTATGTTTCCTATAGTGCCAGAACAGTGAGCTTGCTCAGAACAAAAGAACTGTGCTTCCTACACACGGGCCATAACTACTTCAACTCTACTTAGGAAACTGACAAAAACACTAGCATCGCTTCAGTCCAATACACTGTACTTGCTGGGTACAGACGTGAGTGCTATTTGCACTGTGTGGCAAATGGATCGCAATAGTGACTCTTCTTACCAGAAAAAAACTCTTGCTCGTAGGACCAGAAACTGCATTAGATTCAACACCATTTTTGACTGGGAAACAAACACTGGCTCGCCTTACAAGAAACACACTTTGCTTTTGAGAAAAGAGCACTCTTCTACTCTACTGTGTTTCCTATATGTCCAGAACAGTGTGCTTGCTCAGAACAAAAGAACTGTGCTTCCGACACACACGGGCCATATCTATTTCCACTCTGCTTAGGAAACTGAGAAGAACAAGAGCTTCTCTTCAGTCTAATACACTGTACTTGCTGGGAACAGACACGAGTGCTATTTGCACTGTGTATGGCAATGGGAGCACAATAGTGACTCTTCTTACCAGAAAACAACTCTTTCTCGTAGGAATAGAAACAGCATGTGATTCCACTCCATTTCTGACTGGGAAAAAAACACTAGCTCACCTTACAAGAAACACACTCTGCTTTTGAGAAAAGAGCACTCTTCTACTCTACTGTGTTTCCTATAGGGCCAGAACAGTGAGCTTGCTCAGAATAAAGGAACTGTGCTTCCTAAACACAAGGGCCATATCTACTACAACTCTGCTTAGGAAACTGACAAGAACAGTAGGTTCTCTTCAGTCCAATACACTGTACTTGCTGAGAACAGACGCGAGTGCTATTTGTACTGTGTATGGCAATGGAGGCGCAATAGTGACTCTTCTTACCAGAAAACAACTCTTGCTCGTAGGACCAGAAACTGCATGAGATTCAACTCCATTTCTGACTGGGAAACAAACACTAGCTCACCTTACAAGAAACACACACTGCTTTTGAGAAAAGAGCACTCATCTACTCTATTGTGTTTTCTATAGGGCCGAAACAGTGAGCTTGCTCTGTACAAAAACAATGTGCTTCCTACACACACGGGCAATATCTACTTCAACTCTGCTTAGGAAACTGACAAGAACAGTAGCTTCTCTTCCGTCCAATACACTGTACTTGCTGGGAACAGACGCAAGTGCTATTTGCACTGTGTGTCAAATGGATCGCAATAGTGACTCTTCTTACCAGAAAAAAACT
>NW_026738394.1:0-18345 GCF_949786415.1 Peromyscus eremicus
GTAGTTTAACTCTCCTTAGGAAACTGACAAGAACAGTAGCTCCTCTTCAGTCCAATAAACTGTAATTGCTGCGAACAGACGCCAGTGCTATTTGCACTGTGTATGGCAAAGGGAGCGCAATAGGGACTCTTCTTACCAGAAAACAACTCTTGCTCGTAGGACCAGAAACTGCAAGTGATTCAACTCCATTTAGGACTGGGAAACAAACGCTAGCTCGCCTTACAAGAAACACACTCTGCTTTTGAGAAAAGAGCACTCTTCTACTCTACTGCGTTTCCTATAGGCCCAGAACAGTGAGCTTGCTCAGAACAAAAAAACTGTGCTTCCTACACACACGGGCCATAGCTAGTTCAATTCTGCTTAGGAAACTGACAAGAACAGTAGCTCCTCTTCAGTCCAATACACTGTACTTGCTGGGAATAGACGGGAGTGCTATTTGCACTGTGTATGACAATGGGAGCGCAATGGTTGTTTTCCTTACCAGAAAACAACTCTTGCTTGTAGGACCAGAAACTGCATGTGATTCAACTCCATTTAGGCCTGGGAAACAAACGCTAGCTTGCCTTACAAGAAACACACTCTGCTTTTAGAAAAGAGCACTCTTAAACTCTACTGTGTTTCCTATAGGGCCAGAACAGTGAGCTTGCTCAGAACAAAAGAACTGTGCTTCCTACACACACGGGCCATATCTAGTTCAATTCAGCTTAAGAAACTGACAAGAACAGTAGCTCCTCTTCAGTCCAATACATTGTACTTGCTGGGAACAGATGCGAGAGCTACTTGCACTGTGTATGGCAATGGGAGCGCAATAGTGACTTTCCTTACCAGAAAACAACTCTTGCTCTTAGGAACAAAAACTGCATGTGATTCTACTCAATTTAGGACTAGGATACAAACGCTAGCTTGCCTTACAAGAAAAACACTCTGCTTTTGAGAAAAGAGCACTCTTCTACTCTACTGGGTTTCCTATGGGGTCCGAACAGTGAGCTTGCTCAGAACAAAAGAACTGTGCTTCCTACACACACGGGCCATATCTAGTTCAACTCTGCTTAGGAAACTGACAAGAACAGTAGATCCTCTTCAGTCCAATACACTGCACATGCTGGGAACAGACGCCTGTGCTCTTTGCCCTGTGTATGACAATGGGAGCGCAATAGTGACTCTTCTTACCAGAAAACAACTCTTGCTCGTAGGACCAGACTGCATGGGATTCAACTCTATTTAGGACTGGGAAATGAACGCAAGTTTCCCTGCAAGAAACACAATATGCTTTTGAGAAAAGAGCACTCTTCTACTCTAATGTGTTTCCTATGTGGTCCGAACAGTGAGCTTGCTCAGAACAAAAGAACTGTGCTTCCTACACACATGGGCCATATCTAGTTCAACTCTGCTTAGGAAACTGACAAGAACAGTAGCTCCTCTTCAGTACAATACACTGTACTTGCTGCGAACAGACGCGAGTGGTATTTTCACTGTGTATGGCAATGGGAGCGCATTAGTGACTCTTCTTAACAGAAAAAAAACTCTTGCTCATAGGAATATAAACTGCATGTGATTCAACTCCATTTAGGCCTGGGAAACAAACGCTAGCTTGCCTTACAAGAAACACACTCTGCTTTTAGAAAAGAGCACTCTTAAACTCTACTGTGTTTCCTATAGGGCCAGAACAGTGAGCTTGCTCAGAACAAATGAACTGTGCTTCCTACACACACGGGCCATATCTAGTTCAATTCAGCTTAGGAAACTGACAAGAACAGTAGCTCCTATTCAGTCCAATACAGTGTACTTGCTGGGAACAGATGCGAGTGCTACTTTCACTGTGTATGGCAATGGGAGTGCAATAGTGACTTTCCTTACCAGAAAACAACTCTTGCTCGTAGGAACAAAAACTGCATGGTATTCAACTCCATTTAGGACTGGGAAACAAACGCTAGTTCGCCTTACAGGAAAAACAATCTGCTTTTTAGAAAAGAACACTCTTCTACTCTACCGTGTTTACTATAGGGCCAGAACAGTGAACTTGCTCAGAACAAAAGAACTGTGCTTCCTACACACACGGGTCATATCTGGTTCAACTCTTCTTAGGAAACTGACAAGAACAGTAGCTCCTTTTCAGTCCTATACACTGTACTTGCTGCAAACAGATGCGAGTGCTATTTGCACTGTGCATGATGGGAGCATAATAGTGACTCTTCTTACCAGAAAACAACTCTTGCTCATACGACCAGAAACTGCATGTCCTCAAATACATTTAGGACAGGGAAACAAATGCTAGCTCACCTAACAAGAAACACACTATACTTTTGAGAAAAGAGCACTCTTCTACTCTACTGTGTTTCCTATAGGGCCAGAACAGTGAGCTTGCTCAGAACAAAAGAACTGTGCTTCCTACACACACGGGCCATATCTAGTTCAACTCTGCTTAGGAAACTGACAAGAACAGTAGCTCCTCTTCAGTCCAATACACTGTACTTGCTGGGAACAGACGTGAGTGCTACTTGCAATGTGTATGGCAATGGGAGCAAAATAGTGACTTTCCTTACCAGAAAACAACTCTTGCTCATAAGACCAAAAACTGCATGGGATTCAACTGTATTTAGGACTGGGAAACAAACGCTAGTTCGCCTTACAAGAAACACAATATGCTTTTGAGAAAAGAGCACTCTTAATCTCTACTGTGTTTCCAATGGGCCAGAACAGTGAGCTTGCTCAGAACAAAAGAACTGTGCTTCCTACACACATGGGCCAAATCTAGTTCAATTCAGCTTAGGAAACTGACAAGAACAGTAGTGCCTCTTCAGTCCAATACAGTGTACTTGCTGGGAACAGATGTGAGTGCTATTTGCACTGTGTATGGCAAAGGGAGCACAAGAGTGACTCTTCTTTCCAGAAAACAACTCTTGCTCATATGATCAGAAACTGCATGTCCACAAATACATTTAAAACAGGGAAACAAACACTAGCTCGTCTTACAAGAAACACACTCTCCTTTTGAGAGAAGAGCACTCTTCTACTCTACTGTGTTTCCTATAGGGCCAGAACAGTGAGCTTGCTCAGAACAAAAGAACTGTGCTTCCTACACACACGGGCCATATATAGTTCAACTCTGCTTACGAAACTGACAAGAACAGTAGCTCCTCTTCAGTCCAATACACTGTACTTGCTGGGAACAGACCTGAGTGCAACTTGTAAAGTGTATGGCAATGGGAGCACAATAGTGACTTTCCTTACCAGAAAACAACTCTTGTCATAAGACCAGAAACTGCATGTGATTCAACTCCATTTAGGCCTGGGAAACAAACGGTAGCTCGCCTTACAAGAAACACACTCTGCTTTTGACAAAAGAGCACTCTTAAACTCTACTGTGTTTCCTATAGGGCCAGAACAGTGAGCTTGCTCAGAACAAAAGAACTGTGCTTCCTACACACACGGGCCATATCTAGTTCAATTCAGCTTAAGAAACTGACAAGAACAGTAGCTCCTCTTCAGTCCAATACATTGTACTTGCTGGGAACAGACGCGAGAGCTACTTGCACTGTGTATGGCAATGGGAGCACAATAGTGACTCTTCTTACCAGAAAACAACTCTTGCTCATAGGAACAGAAACTGCACGTGATTCAACTCCATTTAGGCCTAGGAAACAAACGCTAAGTCGCCTTACAAGAAACACACTCTGCTTTTGAGAAAAGAGCACTCTTAAACTCTACTCTGTTTCCTATAAGGCCAGAACAGGGAGCTTGCTCAGAACAAAAGAACTGTGCTTCCTACACACACGGGCCATATCTAGTTCAACTCTGCTTAGGGAACTGACAAGGACAGTAGCTCCTCTTCATTCCAATACAATGTACTTGCTGGGAACAGACGTGAGTGCTATTTGCACTGTGTATGGCAAAGGGAGTGTAATAGTGACTTTACTTACCAGAAAACAACTCTTGCTCATAGGACCAAAAACTGCATGGGATTCAACTCCATTTAGGACTGGGAAACAAACGCTCGTTCGCCTTACAGGAAACACAATCTACTTTTGAGAAAAAAGCACTCTTCTACTCTACCGTGTTAACTAGAGGGCCAGAACAGTGAGATTGCTCAGAACAAAAGAACTGTGCTTCCTTCACACACGGGCCATACCTGGTTCAACTCTTCTTAGGAAACTGACAAGAACAGTAGCTCCTCTTCAGTCTTATACACTGTACTTGCTGCAAACAGATGCGAGTGCTATTTGCACTGCACATGATGGGAGCATAATAGTGACTCTTCTTACCAGAAAACAACTCTTGCTCATATGACCAGAAACTGCATGTCCTCAAATACATTTAGGACAGGGAAACAAAAGCTAGCTCACCTTACAAGAAACACACTCTCCTTTTGAGAAAAGAGCACTCTTCTTCTCTAGTGTGTTTCCTATAGGGCCAGTACAGTGAGCTTGCTCAGAACAAAAGAAATGTGCTTCCTACACCCACGGGCCATATCTAGTTCAACTCTGCTTAGGAAACTGACAAGAACAGTGGCTCCTCTTCAGTCCAATACAGTGTACTTGCTGGGAACAGATGTGAGTGCTATTTGCACTGTGTATGGCAATGGGAGCACAATAGTGACTCTTCTTACCAGAAAACAACTCTTGCTCATACGACAAGAAACTGCATGTCCTCAAATACATTTAGGACAGGGAAACAAACACTCGTTTGTCTTACAAGAAACACACTCTCCTTTTGAGAAAAGAGCACTCTTCTACTCTACTTTGTTTCCTATGGGGTACGAAAAGTGAGCTTGCTCAGAACAAAAGAAATGTGCTTCCTACACACACGGGCCATATCTAGTTCAACTCTGCTTAGGAAACTGACAAGAACAGTAGCTCCTCTTCAGTCCAATACACTGTACTTGCTGCGAACAGAAGCAAGTGCTATTTGCACTGTGTATGGCAATGGGAGCACAATAGGGACTCTCCTTACCAGAAAACAACTCTTGTTCGTAGGAATAGAAACTGCATGTGATTCATTTCCATTTAGGACTGGGAAACAAACGCTAGCTCGCCTTACAAGAAACACACTCTGCTTTTGAGAAAAGAGCACTCTTCTACTCTACTGTGTTTCCTACAGGGCCAGAAGAGTGAGCTTGCTCAGAACAAAAGAACTGTGCTTCCTACACACACGTGCCATATCTAGTTCAACTCTGCTTAGGAAACTGACAAGAACAGTAGCTCCTCTTCAGTCCAATACACTGTACTTGCTGGGAACAGACGTGAGTGCTCTTTTCACTGTGTATGGCAATAGGAGCGCAATAGTGACTCTTCTTACCAGAAAACAACTCTTGCTCATATGACCAGAAACTGCATGTGACTAAAATCCAATTAGGACTGGGAAACAAACGCTAGCGCAGCTTACAAGAAACACACTCTGCTTTTGAGAAAAGAGCACACTTCTACTCTACTGTGTTTCCTAAGGGGTCTGAACAGTGAGGTTTCTCAGAACAAAAGAACTGTGCTTCCTAAACACACGGGCCATATCTAGTTCAACTCTGCTTAGGAAACTGACAAGAACAGTAGCTCCTCTTCAGTCCAATACTCTGTACTTGCTGGGAACAGACGTGAGTGCTATTTGTGCTGTGTATGGCAAGGGGAGCGCAATAGTGACTTTCCTTACCAGAAAACAACTCTTGCTCGTAGGACCAAAAACTGCATGTGATTAAACTCCATTTAGGGGTGGGAAACAAACGCTAGCTCACCTTACAAGAAACACACTCTGCTTTTGAGAAAAGAGCACTCTTCTACTCTACTTTGTTTCCTATAGTGTCCGCACAGTGAGCTTGCTCAGAACAAAAGAGCTGTGCTTCCTAAACACACGGGCCATATCTAGTTCAACTCTGCTTAGGAAACTGACAAGAACAGTAGCTCCTCTTCAGTCCAATACTCTGTACTTGCTGGGAACAGACGTGAGTGCTATTTGTGCTGTGTATGGCAAGGGGAGCGCAATAGTGACTTTCCTTACCAGAAAACAACTCTTGCTCATAGGACCAAAAACTGCATGTGATTAAACTCCATTTAGGGGTGGGAAACAAACGCTAGCTCACCTTACAAGAAACACACTCTGCTTTTGAGAAAAGAGCACTCTTCTACTCTACTGTGATTCCTATAGGGCCAGAACAGTGAGCTTGCACAGAACAAAAGAACTGTGCTTCCTACACACATGGCCGGATCTAGTTCAATTCTGCTTAGGAAACTGACAAGAACAGTAGATCCTCTTCAGTCCAATACACTGTACATGCTGGGAACAGAAGCCAGTGCTATTTGCCCTGTGTATGACAAAAGGAGTGCAATAGTGACTCTTCTTACCAGAAAACAACTCTTGCTCATATGACCAGAAACTGCATGTGACTAAAATCCAATTAGGACTGGGAAACAAACGCTAGCTCAGCTTACAAGAAACACACTCTGCTTTTGAGAAAAGAGCACTCTTCTACTCTACTGTGTTTCCTAAGGGGTCTAAACAGTGAGGTTTCTCAGAACAAAAGAACTGTGCTTCCTAAACACACGGGCCATATGTATTTCAACTCTGCTTAGGAAACTGACAAGAACCGTAGCTCCACTTCAGTCCAATACAATGTACATGCTGGGAACAGACGTGAGTGCTATTTGCACCGTGTATGGCAATAGGAGCGCAATAGTGACTCTTCTTACCAGAAAACAACTCTTGCTCCTACGCCCAGAAACTGCATGTGACTGAAATCCATTTAGGACTGGGAAACAAACACTAGCTCACCTTACAAGAAACACACTCTGCTTTTGAGAAAAGAGCATTCTTCTACTGTACTGTGTTTCCATATGATCCGAACAGTGAGCTTGCTCAGAGCAAAAGAGCTGTGCTTCCTACACACACTGGCCATATCTGGTTCAACTCTTCTTAGGAAACTGACAAGAACAGTAGCTCCTCTTCAGTCCAATACACTGTACATGCTGCGAACAGACGCCAGTGCTATTTGCACTGTGTATGGCAATGGTAGCGCAATAGTGACTTTCCTTACCAGAAAAAAACTCTTGCTCGTAGGAACAGAAACTGCATGTGATTCAACTCCATTTAGGCCTAGGAAACAAACGCTAGCTCGCCTTACAAGAAACACACTCTGCTTTTGAGAAAAGAGCACTCTTCTTCTCTACTGTGTTTCCTATAAGGCCAGAACAGGGAGCTTGCTCAGAACAAAAGAACTGTGCTTCCTACACACACGGGTCATATCTAGTTCAACTCTCCTTAGGTAACTGACAAGAGCAGTAGCTCCTCTTCAGTTTAATACACTGTACTTGCTGGGAAGAGACGCGAGTGCTATATGCACTATGTATGGCAATGGGAGCGCAATAGTGACTTTCCTTACCAGAAAACAACTCTTGCTCATAGGACGAAAACCTGCATGAGACTCAACTTCATTTAAAACTGGGAAACAAACGATAGCTCACCTTGCAAGAAACACACTCTGCTTTTGAGAAAAGAGCACTCTTCTTCTCTACTGTGTTTCCTATAGGGCCAGAAGAGTGAGCTTGCTCAGAACAAAAGAACTGTGCTTCCTACACACACGGGCCATATCTAGTTCAACTCTGCTTAGGAAACTGACAAGAACAGTAGCTCCAATTCAGTCCAATACACTGTACTTGCTGCAAACAGACGCGAGTGCTATTGGTACTGTGTATGGCAATTGGAGCACAATAGTGACTGTTCTTAACAGAAAAAAACTCTTGCTCGTAGGACCAGAAACTGCATGGGATTCAACTCCACTTCTGACTGGGAAACAAACACTAGCTCGACTTACAAGAAACAGACTCTCCTTTTGAGAATAGAGCACTCTTCTACTTTACTGTGTTTCCATATGGTCCGAACAGTGAGCTAGCTCAGAACAAAAGAACTGTGCTTCCTACACACACGGGGCATATGTAGTTCAACTCTGCTTAGGTAACTGACAAGAACAGTAGCTCCTCTTCAGTCCAATACACTGTATTGCTGCGAACAGACGCCAGTGCTATTTGCACTGTGTATGGCAATGGGAGCACAATAGTGACTCTTCTTACCAGAAAGCAACTCTTGCTCGTAGGACCAGAAACTGCAAGTGATTCAACTCCATTTAGGACTGGGAAATAAACGCTAGCTCGCCTTACAAGAAACACACTCTGCTTTTGAGAAAAGAGCAGTCTTCTACTCTACTGTGTTTCCTATAGGCCCAGAACAGTTAGCTTGCTCAGAACAAAAAAACTGTGCTTCCTACACACACGGGCCATATCTATTTCAATTCTGCTTAGGAAACTGACAAGAACAGCAGCTCCTCTTCAGTCCAATACCCTGTACTTGCTGGGAACAGACGGGAGTGCTATTTGCACTGTATAAGGCAATGGGATCGCAATAGTTGTTTTCCTTACCAGAAAACAACTCTTGCTCATAAGACCAAAAACTGCATGGGATTCAACTCCATTTAGGACTGGGAAACAAACACTAGTTCGGCTTACAAGAAGCACAATCTGCTTTTGAGAAAAGAGCACTCTTCTACTCTAATGTGTTTCCTATGGGGTCCGAACAGTGAGCTTGCTCAGAACAAATGAACTGTGCTTCCTACACACATGGGCCATATCTAGTTCAACTGTGCTTAGGAAACTGACAAGAAGAGTAGCTCCTCTTCAGTCCAATTCACTGTACTAGCTGGGAACAGACGCGAGTGCTATTTGCACTGTGTATGGCAAAGGGAGTGCATCGGGACTCTTCTTACCAGAAAACAACTCTTGCTCGTAGGAATAGAAACTGCATGTGATTCATTTCCATTTAGGACTGGGAAACAAACTCTAGCTCGCCTTGCAAGAAACACACTCTGCTTTTTAGAAAAGAGCACTCTTCTACTCTACTGTTTTTCCTTTAGGGCCAGAAGAGTGAGCTTGCTCAGAACAAAAGAACTGTGTTTCCTACACACTCAGGCCATATCTAGTTCAACTCTCCTTAGGAAACTGACAAGAACAGTAGCTACTCTTCAGTCCAATACACTGTACTTGCTGGGAACAGACTTGAGTGCTATTTTCACTGTGTATGGCAATAGGAACGCAATAGTGACTCTTCTTACCAGAAAACAACTCTTGCTCATACGACCAGAAACTGCATGTGACTAAAATCCATTTAGGACTGGGAAACAAACACTAGCTCACCTTACAAGAAACACACTCTGCTTTTGAGAAAAGAGCACTCTTCTACTCTACCGTGTTAACTATAGGGCCAGAACAGTGAGCTTGCTCAGAACAAAAGAATTGTGCTTCCTACACACACGGGCCATATCTGGTTCAATTCTTCTTAGGAAACTGACAAGAACTGTAGCTCCTCTTCATTCCAATACACTGTACTTGCTGCGAACAGACGCCAGTGCTATTTGCACTGTTTATGGCAATGGGAGCGCAATAGTGACTTTCCTTACCAGAAAACAACTCTTGCTCATAGGACCAGAAACTTCATGTGATTCAACTCCATTTAGGACTGGGAAACAAACGCTAGCTCATTTTACAAGAAACACACTCTGCTTTTGAAAAAAGAGCACTCATCTACTCTACTGGGTGCCCTATGGTTTCCGAACAGTGACCCAGCTCAGAACAAAAGAACTGTGCTTCCTACACACACGGGCCATATCTAGTTCAATGCTGCTTAGGAAACTGACAAGAACAGTGGCTCCACTTCAGTCCAATACAATGTACTTGCTGGGAACAGACGTGAGTGCTATTTGCACTGTGTATGGCATTGGGAGCACAATAGTGACTTTCCTTACCAGAAAACAACTCTTGCTCATAGGATCAAAAACTGCATGGGATTCAACTCCATTTAGGACTGGGAAACAAACGCTAGTTCGCCTTACATGAAACACAATGTGTTTTTGAGAAAAGAGCACTCTTCTACTCTACCGTGTAAACTATAGGGCCAGAACAGTGAGCTTTCTCAGAACAAAAGAACTGTGCTTCCTACACACACGCCATATCTGGTTCAACTCTTCTTAGGAAACTGACAAGAACAGTAGCTCCTCTTCAGTCCAAAACACTGTACTTGCTGCAAACAGATGCGAGTGCTATTTGCACTGTGTATGATGGGAGCATAATAGTGACTCTTCTTACCAGAAAACAACTCTTGCTCGTAGGACCAGAAACTGCATGTGACTCAACTCCGTTTAGGACTGGGAAACAAAAGCTTGTTCACCTTACAAGAAACACAATCTGCTTTTGAGAAAAGAGCACTCTTCTACTCTAATGTGTTTCCTATGGGGTCAGAACAGTGAGCTCGCTGAGAACAAAGAACTGTGCTTCCTATACACATGGGCCATATCTAGTTCAACTCTGCTTAGGAAACTGAAGAGAACAGTAGCTCCTCTTCAGTCCAATACACTGTACTTGCTGGGAACAGACGGGAGTGCTATTTGCACTGTGTATGGCAATGGGAGCGCAATAGTGACTCTTCTTACCAGAAAACAACTCTTGCTCATACCACCAGAAACTGCATGTCCTCAAATACATTTAGGACAGGGAAACAAATGCTAGCTCACCTTACAAGAAACACACTCTGCTTTTGAGAAAAGAGCACTCTTCTACTCTACTGTGTTTCCTATAGGGCCAGAACAGTGAGCTTGTTCAGAACAAAAGAACTGTGCTTCCTACACACAGGGGCCATATCTAGTTCAACTCTGCTCAGGAAACTGACAAGAACAGTAGCTCCTCTTCAGTCCAATACACTGTACTTGCTGGGAACAGATATGAGTGCTACTTGCAATGTGTATGGCAATGGGAGCGCAATAGTGACTCTTCTTACCAGAAAACAACTCTTGCTCATACGACCAGAAACTGCATGTCCTCAAATACATTTAGGACAGGGAAACAAATGCTAGCTCACCTTACAAGAAACACACTCTGCTTTTGAGAAAAGAGCACTCTTCTACTCTGCTGTGTTTCCTATAGGGCCAGAACAGTGAGCTTGCTCAGAACAAAAGAACTGTGCTTCCTACACACAGGGGCCATATCTAGTTCAACTCTGCTTAGGAAACTGACAAGAACAGTAGCTCCTCTTCAGTCCAATACACTGTACTTGCTGGGAACAGAAGCGAGAGCTAACTACAATGTGTATGGCAATGGGAGCACAATAGTGACTTTCCTTACCAGAAAACACCTCTTGCTCATAAGACCAAAAACTGCATGGGATTCAACTCAACTTAGGACTGGGAAACAAATGCTAGATCGCCTTACAAGAAACACAATCTGCTTTGAGAAAAGAGCAAGCTACTACTCTAATGTGTTTCCTATGGGGTCCGAACAGTGAGCTTGCTCAGAACAAAAGAACTGTGCTTCCTACACACATGGGCCATATCTAGTTCAACTCTGCTTAGGAAACTGACAAGAATAGTAGCTCCTCTTCAGTCCAATACACTGTACTTGCTGCGAACAGAAGCGAGTGCTATTTGCACTGAGTATGGCAATGGGAGCGCAATAGGGACTCTTCTTACCAGAAAACAACTCTTGCTCATATGACCAGAAACTGCATGTGACTGAAATCCAATAAGGACTGGGAAACAAACGCTAACTCAGCTTACAAGAAACACACTCTGCTTTTGAGAAAAGAGCACTCTTCTACTCTACTGTGTTTCCTATAGGGCCAGAAGAGTGAGCTTGCTCAAAACAAAAGAACTGTGCTTCCTACACACACATGCCATATCTAGTTCAACTCTGCTTAGGAAACTGACAAGTACAGTAGCTCCTCTTCCGTCCAATACACTGTACATTCTGGGAACAGACGTGAGTGCTATTTTCACTGTGTATGGCAATAGGAGCGCAATAGTGACTCTTCTTACCAGAAAACAACTCTTGCTCCTACGCATAGAAACTGCATGTGACTGAAATCCATTTAGGACTGGGAAACAAACACTAGCTCACCTTACAAGAAACACACTCTGCTTTTGAGAAAAGAGCACTCTTCTTCTCAATGTGTTTCCTATAAGGCCAGAACAGGGAGCTTGCTCAGAACAAAAAAACTGTGCTTCCTACACACACGGGGCATATCTAGTTCAACTCTCCTTAGGAAACTGACAAGAGCAGTAGCTCCTCTTCAGTCCAATACACTGTACTTGCTGGGAACAGACGCGAGTGCTTTATGCACTATGTATGGCAATGGGAGCACAATAGTGACTTCCTTACCAGAAAACAACTCTTGCTCGTAGGACCAAAAACTGCATTTGACTCAACTTCCTTTAAAACTGGGAAACAAACGACAGCTCACCTTGCAAGAAACACAATGTGCTTTTGAGAAAAGAGCACTCTTCTTCTCTACTGTGTTTCCTATAGCGAAAGTACAGTGAGCTTGCTCAGAACAAAAGAACTGTGCTTCCTACACACACGGGCCATATCTAGTTCAACTCTGCTTAGGAAACTGACAAGAACAGTAGCTCCTCTTCAGTCCAATACTCTGTACTTGCTGGGAACAGACGTGAGTGCTATTTGTGCTGTGTATGGCAAGGGGAGCGCAATAGTGACTTTCCTTACCAGAAAACAACTCTTGCTCATAGGACCAAAAACTGCATGTGATTAAACTCCATTTAGGGGTGGGAAACAAACGCTAGCTCACCTTACAAGAAACACACTCTGCTTTTGAGAAAAGAGCACACTTCTACTCTACTGTGATTCCTATAGGGCCAGAACAGTGAGCTTGCACAGAACAAAAGAACTGTGCTTCCTACACACATGGCCGGATCTAGTTCAATTCTGCTTAGGAAACTGACAAGAACAGTAGATCCTCTTCAGTCCAATACACTGTACATGCTGGGAACAGAAGCCAGTGCTATTTGCCCTGTGTATGACAAAAGGAGTGCAATAGTTACTCTTCTTACCAGAAAACAACTCTTGCTCATATGACCAGAAACTGCATGTGACTAAAATCCAATTAGGACTGGGAAACAAACGCTAGCTCAGCTTACAAGAAACACACTCTGCTTTTGAGAAAAGAGCACTCTTCTACTCTACTGTGTTTCCTAAGGGGTCTAAACAGTGAGGTTTCTCAGAACAAAAGAACTGTGCTTCCTAAACACACGGGCCATATGTATTTCAACTCTGCTTAGGAAACTGACAAGAACCGTAGCTCCACTTCAGTCCAATACAATGTACATGCTGGGAACAGACGTGAGTGCTATTTGCACCGTGTATGGCAATAGGAGCGCAATAGTGACTCTTCTTACCAGAAAACAACTCTTGCTCCTACGCCCAGAAACTGCATGTGACTGAAATCCATTTAGGACTGGGAAACAAACACTAGCTCACCTTACAAGAAACACACTCTGCTTTTGAGAAAAGAGCATTCTTCTACTGTACTGTGTTTCCATATGATCCGAACAGTGAGCTTGCTCAGAGCAAAAGAGCTGTGCTTCCTACACACACTGGCCATATCTGGTTCAACTCTTCTTAGGAAACTGACAAGAACAGTAGCTCCTCTTCAGTCCAATACACTGTACTTGCTGCGAACAGACGCCAGTGCTATTTGCACTGTGTATGGCAATGGTAGCGCAATAGTGACTTTCCTTACCAGAAAAAAACTCTTGCTCGTAGGAACAGAAACTGCATGTGATTCAACTCCATTTAGGCCTAGGAAACAAACGCTAGCTCGCCTTACAAGAAACACACTCTGCTTTTGAGAAAAGAGCACTCTTCTTCTCTGCTGTGTTTCCTATAAGGCCAGAACAGGGAGCTTGCTCAGAACAAAAGAACTGTGCTTCCTACACACACGGGTCATATCTAGTTCAACTCTCCTTAGGTAACTGACAAGAGCAGTAGCTCCTCTTCAGTTTAATACACTGTACTTGCTGGGAAGAGACGCGAGTGCTATATGCACTATGTATGGCAATGGGAGCGCAATAGTGACTTTCCTTACCAGAAAACAACTCTTGCTCATAGGACGAAAACCTGCATGAGACTCAACTTCATTTAAAACTGGGAAACAAACGATAGCTCACCTTGCAAGAAACACACTCTGCTTTTGAGAAAAGAGCACTCTTCTTCTCTACTGTGTTTCCTATAGGGCCAGAAGAGTGAGCTTGCTCAGAACAAAAGAACTGTGCTTCCTACACACACGGGCCATATCTAGTTCAACTCTGCCTAGGAAACTGACAAGAACAGTAGCTCCTATTCAGTCCAATACACTGTACTTGCTGCAAACAGACGCGAGTGCTATTGGTACTGTATATGGCAATTGGAGCACAATAGTGACTGTTCTTAACAGAAAAAAACTCTTGCTCGTAGGACCAGAAACTGCATGGGATTCAACTCCACTTCTGACTGGGAAACAAACACTAGCTCGACTTACAAGAAACAGACTCTCCTTTTGAGAATAGAGCACTCTTCTACTTTACTGTGTTTCCATATGGTCCGAACAGTGAGCTAGCTCAGAACAAAAGAACTGTGCTTCCTACACACACGGGGCATATGTAGTTCAACTCTGCTTAGGTAACTGACAAGAACAGTAGCTCCTCTTCAGTCCAATACACTGTATTGCTGCGAACAGACGCCAGTGCTATTTGCACTGTATAAGGCAATGGGATCGCAATAGTTGTTTTCCTTACCAGAAAACAACTCTTGCTCGTAGGACCAGAAACTGCATGTGATTCAACTCCATTTATGCCTGGGAAACAAACACTAGCTTGCCTTACAAGAAACAAACTCTGCTTTTGAGAAATAGCACTCTTAAACTCTACTGTTTTTCCTATAGGGCCAGAACAGTGAGCTTGCTCAGAACAAAAGAACTGTGCTTCCTACACACACGGGCAATATCTAGTTCAATTCAGCTTAGGAAACTGACAAGAACAGTAGCTCCTCTTCAGTCCAATACAGTGTACTTGCTGGGAACAGTTGCGAGTGCTACTTGCACTGTGTATGGAAAAGGGAGTGCAATAGTGACTTTCCTTACCAGAAAACAACTCTTGCTCATAAGACCAAAAACTGCATGGGATTCAACTCCATTTAGGACTGGGAAACAAACACTAGTTCGGCTTACAAGAAGCACAATCTGCTTTTGAGAAAAGAGCACTCTTCTACTCTAATGTGTTTCCTATGGGGTCCGAACAGTGAGCTTGCTCAGAACAAATGAACTGTGCTTCCTACACACATGGGCCATATCTAGTTCAACTGTGCTTAGGAAACTGACAAGAACAGTAGCTCCTCTTCAGTCCAATTCACTGTACTTGCTGGGAACAGACGCGAGTGCTATTTGCACTGTGTATGGCAAAGGGAGTGCATCGGGACTCTTCTTACCAGAAAACAACTCTTGCTCGTAGGAATAGAAACTGCATGTGATTCATTTCCATTTAGGACTGGGAAACAAACTCTAGCTCGCCTTACAAGAAACACACTCTGCTTTTTAGAAAAGAGCACTCTTCTACTCTACTGTTTTTCCTTTAGGGCCAGAAGAGTGAGCTTGCTCAGAACAAAAGAACTGTGTTTCCTACACACTCAGGCCATATCTAGTTCAACTCTCCTTAGGAAACTGACAAGAACAGTAGCTACTCTTCAGTCCAATACACTGTACTTGCTGGGAACAGACTTGAGTGCTATTTTCACTGTGTATGGCAATAGGAACGCAATAGTGACTCTTCTTACCAGAAAACAACTCTTGCTCATACGACCAGAAACTGCATGTGACTAAAATCCATTTAGGACTGGGAAACAAACACTAGCTCACCTTACAAGAAACACACTCTGCTTTTGAGAAAAGAGCACTCTTCTACTCTACCGTGTTAACTATAGGGCCAGAACAGTGAGCTTGCTCAGAACAAAAGAATTGTGCTTCCTACACACACGGGCCATATCTGGTTCAATTCTTCTTAGGAAACTGACAAGAACAGTAGCTCCTCTTCATTCCAATACACTGTACTTGCTGCGAACAGACGCCAGTGCTATTTGCACTGTTTATGGCAATGGGAGCGCAATAGTGACTTTCCTTACCAGAAAACAACTCTTGCTCATAGGACCAGAAACTTCATGTGATTCAACTCCATTTAGGACTGGGAAACAAACACTAGCTCGTTTTACAAGAAACACACTCTGCTTTTGAAAAAAGAGCACTCATCTACTCTACTGGGTGCCCTATGGTTTCCGAACAGTGACCTTGCTCAGAACAAAAGAACTGTGCTTCCTACACACACGGGCCATATCTAGTTCAATGCTGCTTAGGAAACTGACAAGAACAGTGGCTCCACTTCAGTCCAATACAATGTACTTGCTGGGAACAGACGTGAGTGCTATTTGCACTGTGTATGGCTTTGGGAGCACAATAGTGACTTTCCTTACCAGAAAACAACTCTTGCTCATAGGATCAAAAACTGCATGGGATTCAACTCCATTTAGGACTGGGAAACAAACGCTAGTTCGCCTTACATGAAACACAATGTGTTTTTGAGAAAAGAGCACTCTTCTACTCTACCGTGTAAACTATAGGGCCAGAACAGTGAGCTTTCTCAGAACAAAAGAACTGTGCTTCCTACACACACGCCATATCTGGTTCAACTCTTCTTAGGAAACTGACAAGAACAGTAGCTCCTCTTCAGTCCAAAACACTGTACTTGCTGCAAACAGATGCGAGTGCTATTTGCACTGTGTATGATGGGAGCATAATAGTGACTCTTCTTACCAGAAAACAACTCTTGCTCGTAGGACCAGAAACTGCATGTGATTCAACTCCGTTTAGGACTGGGAAACAAAAGCTTGTTCGCCTTACAAAAAACACAATCTGCTTTTGAGAAAAGAGCACTCTTCTACTCTAATGTGTTTCCTATGGGGTCAGAACAGTGAGCTCGCTGAGAACAAAGAACTGTGCTTCCTATACACATGGGCCATATCTAGTTCAACTCTGCTTAGGAAACTGAAGAGAACAGTAGCTCCTCTTCAGTCCAATACACTGTACTTGCTGGGAACAGACGGGAGTGCTATTTGCACTGTGTATGGCAATGGGAGTGCAATAGTGACTCTTCTTACCAGAAAACAACTCTTGCTCATACCACCAGAAACTGCATGTCCTCAAATACATTTAGGACAGGGAAACAAATGCTAGCTCACCTTACAAGAAACACACTCTGCTTTTGAGAAAAGAGCACTCTTCTACTCTACTGTGTTTCCTATAGGGCCAGAACAGTGAGCTTGTTCAGAACAAAAGAACTGTGCTTCCTACACACAGGGGCCATATCTAGTTCAACTCTGCTCAGGAAACTGACAAGAACAGTAGCTCCTCTTCAGTCCAATACACTGTACTTGCTGGGAACAGATATCAGTGCTACTTGCAATGTGTATGGCAATGGGAGCGCAATAGTAACTCTTCTTACCAGAAAACAACTCTTGCTCATACGACCAGAAACTGCATGTTCTCAAATACATTTAGGACAGGGAAACAAATGCTAGCTCACCTTACAAGAAACACACTCTGCTTTTGAGAAAAGAGCACTCTTCTACTCTTCTGTGTTTCCTATAGGGCCAGAACAGTGAGCTTGCTCAGAACAAAAGAACTGTGCTTCCTACACACAGGGGCCATATCTAGTTCAACTCTGCTTAGGAAACTGACAAGAACAGTAGCTCCTCTTCAGTCCAATACACTGTACTTGCTGGGAACAGAAGCGAGTGCTAACTACAATGTGTATGGCAATGGGAGCACAATAGTGACTTTCCTTACCAGAAAACACCTCTTGCTCATAAGACCAAAAACTGCATGGGATTCAACTCCACTTAGGACTGGGAAACAAATGCTAGATCGCCTTACAAGAAACACAATCTGCTTTGAGAAAAGAGCACTCTACTACTCTAATGTGTTTCCTATGGGGTCCGAACAGTGAGCTTGCTCAGAACAAAAGAACTGTGCTTCCTACACACATGGGCCATATCTAGTTCAACTCTGCTTAGGAAACTGACAAGAACAGTAGCTCCTCTTCAGTCCAATACACTGTACTTGCTGCGAACAGAAGCGAGTGCTATTTGCACTGAGTATGGCAATGGGAGCACAATAGGGACTCTTCTTACCAGAAAACAACTCTTGCTCATATGACCAGAAACTGCATGTGACTGAAATCCAATAAGGACTGGGAAACAAACGCTAACTCAGCTTACAAGAAACACACTCTGCTTTTGAGAAAAGAGCACTCTTCTATTCTACTGTGTTTCCTATAGGGCCAGAAGAGTGAGCTTGCTCAAAACAAAAGAACTGTGCTTCCTACACACACATGCCATATCTAGTTCAACTCTGCTTAGGAAACTGACAAGTACAGTAGCTCCTCTTCCGTCCAATACACTGTACATTCTGGGAACAGACGTGAGTGATATTTTCACTGTGTATGGC
>NW_026738395.1:0-18334 GCF_949786415.1 Peromyscus eremicus
CACCTAAGAAACACAGAAGAGTAGAAGAGTGCTCTTTTCTCAAAAGCAGAGTGTGTTTCTTGTAAGGTGAGATAGTGTTTGTTTCCCAGTCCTAAATGGAGTTGAATCCCATGCAGTTTCTGGTCCTACGAGCAAGAGGTGTTTTCTGGTTAAAAAAAGTCACTATTGCGCTCCCATTGCCATATACAGTGTAAATAGCACTCGCGTCTGTTCCCAGCAAGTACAGTGTATTGAACTGAAGCAGAGCTACTGTTCTTGTCAGTTTCCTAAGCAGAGTTGAACTAGATATGGCTCCTGTGTGTAGAAAGCACAGTTCTTTTTTTCTGAGCAAGCTCACTGTTCGGACCCCATAGGAAACACAGTCGAGTAGAAGAGTGCTCTTTTCTCAAAAGCAGAGTGTGTTTCTTGTAAGGCGAGCTAGCGTTTGTTTCCCAGTCCTAAATGGAGTTGAAACACATGCAGTTTATTGTCCTACGAGCAAGAGTTGTTTTCTGGTAAGAAGAGTCACTATTGCGCTCCCATTGTCATACACAGGGCAAATAGCACTGGCGTCTGTTCCCAGCATGTACAGTGTATTGGACTGAAGAGGATCTACTGTTCTTTTCAGTTTCCTTAGCAGAATTGAACTAGATATGGCAGTATTTGTATGAAGCACAGTTCTTTTGTTCTCAGCAAGCTCACTGTTCTGGCCCTATAGGAAACACAGTAGAGTAGAAGAGTGCTCTTTTCTCAAAAGGAGAGTGTGTTTCTTGTAATGCGAGCTAGTGTTTGTTTCCCAGTCAGAAATGGAGTTGTATCCCATGCAGTTTCTGGTCCTATGAGCAAGAGTTGTTTTCTGGTAAGAAGATTCACTCTTACGCTCCCATTGTCATAAACAGGGCAAATAGCACTGGCGTCTGTTCCCAGCAAGTACAGTGTATTGGACTGAAGAGGAGCTACTGTTCTTGTCAGTTTCCTAAGCAGAATTGAACTAGATATGGCCGTTTTGTAGGAAGCAGAGTTCTTTTGTTCTGAGCAAACTCACTGTTCTGGCCCTATAGGAGACACAGTAGAGTAGAAGAGTGCTCTTTTCTCAAAAGCAGAGTGTGTTTCTTGTAAGGCGAGCTAGCCTTTGTTTCCCAGTCCTAAATGGAGTTGAATCACATGCAGTTTTTGGTCCTATGTGCAAGAGTTGTTTTCTGGTAAGGAAAGTCACTATTGTGCTCCCATTTCCATACACAATGCAAATAGCACTCGCATCTGTTCCCAGCAAGTACAGTGTATTGGACTGAAGCGGAGCTACTGTTCTGGTCAGTTTGCTAAGCAGAGTTGAACTAGATATGGCCCCTGTGTGTAGGAAGCACAGTTCTTTTGTTCTGAGCAAGCTCACTATTCAGACCCCATAGGAAACACATTAGAGTAGAAGAGTGCTCTTTTCTCAAAAGCACAGTGTGTTTCTTGTAAGGCGAGCTAGTGTTTGTTTCCCAGTCCTAAATGGAGTTGAAACACATGCAGTTTATTGTACTACGAGGAAGAGTTGTTTTCTGGTAAGAAGAGTCACTATTGCGCTCCCATTGTCATACACCTGCAAATAGCACTGGCGTCTGTTCCCAGCATGTACAGTGTATTGGACTGAAGAGGATCTACTGTTCTTTACAGTTTCTTTAGCAGAATTGAACTAGATATGGCAGTATTTGTATGAAGCACAGTTCTTTTGTTCTGAGCAAGCTCACTGTTCGGACCCCATATGAAACATAGTAGAATAGAAAACTGCTCTTTTCTCAAAAGCAGAGTGTGTTTCTTGTAAGGCGAGCTAGAGTTTGTTTCCCAGTCCTAAATGGAGTTGAATCACATGCAGTTTCTTGTCCTATGAGCAAGAGTTGTTTTCTGGTAAGAAGAGTCACTATTGCGCTCCCATTGTCATACACAGGGCAAATAGAACTGGCGTCTGTTCCCAGCATGTACAGTGTATTGGACTGAAGAGGATCTACTGTTCTTGCCAGTTTCCTAAGAAGAATTGAACTAGATAAGGCCGTTTTTCTACGAAGCACAGTTCTTTTGTTCTGAGCAAACTCACTGTTCTGGCCCTATAGGAAACACAGTAGAGTAGAATAGTGCTCTTTTCTCAAAAGGAGAGTGTGTTTCTTGTAATGCGAGCTAGTGTTTGTTTCCCAGTCCTAAATGGAGTTGAAATACACATGCAGTTTCTCGTCCTATGAGCAAGAGTTGTTTTCTGGTAAGTAGAGTCACTATTACGCTCCCATTGTCATACACATGGCAAATAGCACTGGCGTCTGTTCCCAGCAAGTACAGTGTATTGGACTGAAGCTGAGCTACTGTTCTTGTCAGTTTCCTAAGCAGAGCTGAACTAGATATGGCCCCTGTGTGTAGGAAGCACAGTTCTTTTGTTCTGAGCAAGCTCAATGTTCGGAACCCATAGAAAACACATTAGAGTAGAAGAGTGCTCTTTTCTCAAAAGCAGAGTGTGTTTCTTGTAAGGCGAGCTAGTGTTTGTTTCCCAGTCCTAAATGGAGTTGAATCACATACAGTTTTTGGTCCTACGAGCAAGAGTTGTTTTCTGGTAAGGAAAGTCACTATTGCACTCCCATTGCCATACACAGTTCAAATAGCACTCGTGTCTGTTCCCAGCAAGTACAGTGTATTGGACTGAAGAGGAGCTACTGTTCTTGTCAGTTTCCTAAGCAGAGTTGAACTAGATATGGCCCGAGTGTGTAGGAAGCACAGTTCTTTTGTTCTGAGCAAGCTCAGTGTTCAGACCCCATATGAACCACAGTAGAATAGAAGACTGCTCTTTTCTCAAAAGCAGAGTGTGTTTCCTGTAAGGCGAGCTAGAGTTTGTTTCCCAGTCCTAAATGGATTTGAATCACATGCAGTTTGGTCCTACGAGCAAGAGTTGTTTTCTCGTAAGCAAAGTCACTATTGTGCTCCCATTGCCATACACAGTGCAAATAGCACTCCTGTCTGTTCCAGCAAGTACAGTGTATTGGACTGAAGAGGAGCTACTGTTCTTGTCAGTTTCATAAGCAGAGTTGAACTACATATGGCCCATGTGTGTAGGAAGCACAGTTCTTTTGTTCTGAGCAAGCTCAATGTTCGGACCCCATATGAACCATAGTAGAATAGAAGACTGCTCTTTTCTCAAAAACAGAGTGTGTTTCTTGTAAAGCGAGCTAGCATTTGTTTCCCAGTCCTAAAAGGAGTTGAATCACATGCAGTTTCTTGTCTTACGAGCAAGAGTTGTTTTCTGGTAAGAAGAGTCACTATTACGCTCCCATTGTCATAAACAGGGCAAATAGCACTGGCGTCTGTTCCCAGCAAGTACAGTGTATTGGACTGAAGAGGAGCTACTGTTCTTGTCAGTTTCCTAAGCAGAATTGAACTAGATATGGCCGTTTTGTAGGAAGCACAGTTCTTTTGTTCTGAGCAAACTCACTGTTCTGGCCCTATAGGAGACACAGTAGAGTAGAAGAGTGCTCTTTTCTCAAAAGCAGAGTGTGTTTCTTGTAAGGCGAGCTAGCGTTTGTTTCCCAGTCCTAAATGGAGTTGAATCACATGCAGTTTTTGGTCCTATGTGCAAGAGTTGTTTTCTGGTAAGGAAAGTCACTATTGTGCTCCCATTTCCATACACAATGCAAATAGCACTCGCATCTGTTCCCAGCAAGTACAGTGTATTGGACTGAAGCGGAGCTACTGTTCTGGTCAGTTTGCTAAGCAGAGTTGAACTAGATATGGCCCCTGTGTGTAGGAAGCACAGTTCTTTTGTTCTGAGCAAGCTCACTATTCAGACCCCATAGGAAACACCTTAGAGTAGAAGAGTGCTCTTTTCTCAAAAGCACAGTGTGTTTCTTGTAAGGCGAGCTAGTGTTTGTTTCCCAGTCCTAAATGGAGTTGAAACACATGCAGTTTATTGTACTACGAGCAAGAGTTGTTTTCTGGTAAGAAGAGTCACTATTGCGCTCCCATTGTCATACACCTGCAAATAGCACTGGCGTCTGTTCCCAGCATGTACAGTGTATTGGACTGAAGAGGATCTACTGTTCTTTACAGTTTCTTTAGCAGAATTGAACTAGATATGGCAGTATTTGTATGAAGCACAGTTCTTTTGTTCTGAGCAAGCTCACTGTTCTGGTCCTATAGGAAACACAGTAGAGTAGAAGAGTGCTCTTTTCTCAAAAGCAGAGTGTGTTTCTTGTATGGCGAGCTAGTGTTTGTTTCCCAGTCCTAAATGGAGTTGAATCACATGCAGTTTCTGGTCCTACGAGCAAGAGTTGTTTTCTGGTAAGAAGAGTCACTATCACGCTCCCATTGTCATACACAGGGCAAATAGCACTCGCGTCTGTTCCCAGCAAGTACAGTGTATTGGACTGAAGCGGAGCTACTGTTCTTGTCAGTTTCCTAAGCAGAGTTGAAGTAGATATGGCCCGTGTGTGTAGGAAGCACAGTTCTTTTGTTCTGAGCAAGCTCAGTGTTCGGACCCCATATGAACCATAGTAGAATAGAAAACTGCTCTTTTCTCAAAAGCAGAGTGTGTTTCTTGTAAGGCGAGCTAGAGTTTGTTTCCCAGTCCTAAATGGAGTTGAATCACATGCAGTTTCTTGTCCTATGAGCAAGAGTTGTTTTCTGGTAAGAAGAGTCACTATTGCGCTCCCATTGTCATACACAGGGCAAATAGAACTGGCGTCTGTTCCCAGCATGTACAGTGTATTGGACTGAAGAGGATCTACTGTTCTTGCCAGTTTCCTAAGAAGAATTGAACTAGATAAGGCCGTTTTTCTACGAAGCACAGTTCTTTTGTTCTGAGCAAACTCACTGTTCTGGCCCTATAGGAAACACAGTAGAGTAGAATAGTGCTCTTTTCTCAAAAGGAGAGTGTGTTTCTTGTAATGCGAGCTAGTGTTTGTTTCCCAGTCCTAAATGGAGTTGAAATACACATGCAGTTTCTGGTCCTATGAGCAAGAGTTGTTTTCTGGTAAGAAGAGTCACTATTACGCTCCCATTGTCATACACATGGCAAATAGCACTGGCGTCTGTTCCCAGCAAGTACAGTGTATTGGACTGAAGCTGAGCTACTGTTCTTGTCAGTTTCCTAAGCAGAGCTGAACTAGATATGGCCCCTGTGTGTAGGAAGCACAGTTCTTTTGTTCTGAGCAAGCTCAATGTTCGGAACCCATAGAAAACACATTAGAGTAGAAGAGTGCTCTTTTCTCAAAAGCAGAGTGTGTTTCTTGTAAGGCGAGCTAGTGTTTGTTTCCCAGTCCTAAATGGAGTTGAATCACATACAGTTTTTGGTCCTACGAGCAAGAGTTGTTTTCTGGTAAGGAAAGTCACTATTGCACTCCCATTGCCATACACAGTTCAAATAGCACTCGTGTCTGTTCCCAGCAAGTACAGTGTATTGGACTGAAGAGGAGCTACTGTTCTTGTCAGTTTCCTAAGCAGAGTTGAACTACATATGGCCCGTGTGTGTAGGAAGCACAGTTCTTTTGTTCTGAGCAAGCTCAATGTTCGGACCCCATATGAACCATAGTAGAATAGAAGACTGCTCTTTTCTCATAAACAGAGTGTGTTTCTTGTAAGGCGAGCTAGCGTTTGTTTCCCAGTCCTAAATGAAGTTGAATCACATGCAGTTTTTGGTCCTACGAGCAAGAGTTGTTTTCTGGTAAGGAAAGTCACTATTGTGCCCCCTTTGCCATACACAGTGCAAATAGCACTCACGTCTGTTCCCATCAAGTACAGTGTATTGGACTGAAGAGGAGCTACTGTTCTTGTCATTTTCCTAAGCAGAGTTGAACTAGATATGGCCCATGTGTGTAGGAAGCACAGTTCTTTTGTTCTGAGCAAGCTCACTGTTCGGACCCCATAGGAAACACAGTAGAGTAGAAGAGTGCTCTTTTCTCAAAAGCAGAGTGTGTTTCTTGTAAGGCGAGCTAGCGTTTGTTTCCCAGTCCTAAATGGAGTTGAATCACATGCAGTTTCTTGTCCTTCGAGCAAGAGTTGTTTCCTGGTAAGAAGAGTCACTATTGCGCTCCCATTTCATATACAGTGTAAATAGCACTCACGTCTGTTCCCAGCAAGTACAGTGTATTGGACTGAAGAGGAGCTACTGTTCTTGTTCAGTTTCCTAAGCAGAATTGAACTAGATATGGCCATATTTGTAGGAAGCACAGTTCTTTTGTTCTGAGCAAACTCACTGTTCTGGCCTTATAGAAGACACAGTAGAGTAGAAGAGTGCTCTTCTCTCAAAAGCAGAGTGTGTTTCTTGTAAGGCGAGCTAGCGTTTGTTTCCCAGTCCTAAATGGAGTTGAATCACATGCAGTTTTTGGTCCTATGTGCAAGATTTGGTTTCTGGAAAGGAAAGTCACTATTGCGCTCCCATTTCCATACACAGTGCAAATAGCACTCGCATCTGTTCCCAGCAAGTACAGTGTATTGGACTGAAGCGGAGCTACTGTTCTTGTCAGTTTGCTAAGCAGAGTTGAACTAGATATGGCCCCTGTGTGTAGGAAGCACAGTTCTTTTGTTCTGAGCAAGCTCACTGTTCGGACCACCTAAGAAACACAGAAGAGTAGAAGAGTGCTCTTTTCTCAAAAGCAGAGTGTGTTTCTTGTAAGGTGAGATAGTGTTTGTTTCCCAGTCCTAAATGGAGTTGAATCCCATGCAGTTTCTGGTCCTACGAGCAAGAGGTGTTTTCTGGTTAAAAAAAGTCACTATTGCGCTCCCATTGCCATATACAGTGTAAATAGCACTCGCGTCTGTTCCCAGCAAGTACAGTGTATTGAACTGAAGCAGAGCTACTGTTCTTGTCAGTTTCCTAAGCAGAGTTGAACTAGATATGGCTCCTGTGTGTAGAAAGCACAGTTCTTTTTTTCTGAGCAAGCTCACTGTTCGGACCCCATAGGAAACACAGTCGAGTAGAAGAGTGCTCTTTTCTCAAAAGCAGAGTGTGTTTCTTGTAAGGCGAGCTAGCGTTTGTTTCCCAGTCCTAAATGGAGTTGAAACACATGCAGTTTATTGTCCTACGAGCAAGAGTTGTTTTCTGGTAAGAAGAGTCACTATTGCGCTCCCATTGTCATACACAGGGCAAATAGCACTGGCGTCTGTTCCCAGCATGTACAGTGTATTGGACTGAAGAGGATCTACTGTTCTTTTCAGTTTCCTTAGCAGAATTGAACTAGATATGGCAGTATTTGTATGAAGCACAGTTCTTTTGTTCTCAGCAAGCTCACTGTTCTGGCCCTATAGGAAACACAGTAGAGTAGAAGAGTGCTCTTTTCTCAAAAGGAGAGTGTGTTTCTTGTAATGCGAGCTAGTGTTTGTTTCCCAGTCAGAAATGGAGTTGTATCCCATGCAGTTTCTGGTCCTATGAGCAAGAGTTGTTTTCTGGTAAGAAGAGTCACTATTACGCTCCCATTGTCATAAACTGGGCAAATAGCACTGGCATCTGTTCCCAGCAAATACAGTGTATTGGACTGAAGAGGAGCTACTGTTCTTGTCAGTTTCCTAAGCAGAATTGAACTAGATATGGCCGTTTTGTAGGAAGCACAGTTCTTTTGTTCTGAGCAAACTCACTGTTCTGGCCCTATAGGAGACACAGTAGAGTAGAAGAGTGCTCTTTTCTCAAAAGCAGAGTGTGTTTCTTGTAAGGCGAGCTAGCCTTTGTTTCCCAGTCCTAAATGGAGTTGAATCACATGCAGTTTTTGGTCCTATGTGCAAGAGTTGTTTTCTGGTAAGGAAAGTCACTATTGTGCTCCCATTTCCATACACAATGCAAATAGCACTCGCATCTGTTCCCAGCAAGTACAGTGTATTGGACTGAAGCGGAGCTACTGTTCTGGTCAGTTTGCTAAGCAGAGTTGAACTAGATATGGCCCCTGTGTGTAGGAAGCACAGTTCTTTTGTTCTGAGCAAGCTCACTATTCAGACCCCATAGGAAACACATTAGAGTAGAAGAGTGCTCTTTTCTCAAAAGCACAGTGTGTTTCTTGTAAGGCGAGCTAGTGTTTGTTTCCCAGTCCTAAATGGAGTTGAAACACATGCAGTTTATTGTACTACGAGCAAGAGTTGTTTTCTGGTAAGAAGAGTCACTATTGCGCTCCCATTGTCATACACCTGCAAATAGCACTGGCGTCTGTTCCCAGCATGTACAGTGTATTGGACTGAAGAGGATCTACTGTTCTTTACAGTTTCTTTAGCAGAATTGAACTAGATATGGCAGTATTGTATGAAGCACAGTTCTTTTGTTCTGAGCAAGCTCACTGTTCGGACCCCATATGAAACATAGTAGAATAGAAAACTGCTCTTTTCTCAAAAGCAGAGTGTGTTTCTTGTAAGGCGAGCTAGAGTTTGTTTCCCAGTCCTAAATGGAGTTGAATCACATGCAGTTTCTTGTCCTATGAGCAAGAGTTGTTTTCTGGTAAGAAGAGTCACTATTGCGCTCCCATTGTCATACACAGGGCAAATAGAACTGGCGTCTGTTCCCAGCATGTACAGTGTATTGGACTGAAGAGGATCTACTGTTCTTGCCAGTTTCCTAAGAAGAATTGAACTAGATAAGGCCGTTTTTCTACGAAGCACAGTTCTTTTGTTCTGAGCAAACTCACTGTTCTGGCCCTATAGGAAACACAGTAGAGTAGAATAGTGCTCTTTTCTCAAAAGGAGAGTGTGTTTCTTGTAATGCGAGCTAGTGTTTGTTTCCCAGTCCTAAATGGAGTTGAAATACACATGCAGTTTCTCGTCCTATGAGCAAGAGTTGTTTTCTGGTAAGTAGAGTCACTATTACGCTCCCATTGTCATACACATGGCAAATAGCACTGGCGTCTGTTCCCAGCAAGTACAGTGTATTGGACTGAAGCTGAGCTACTGTTCTTGTCAGTTTCCTAAGCAGAGCTGAACTAGATATGGCCCCTGTGTGTAGGAAGCACAGTTCTTTTGTTCTGAGCAAGCTCAATGTTCGGAACCCATAGAAAACACATTAGAGTAGAAGAGTGCTCTTTTCTCAAAAGCAGAGTGTGTTTCTTGTAAGGCGAGCTAGTGTTTGTTTCCCAGTCCTAAATGGAGTTGAATCACATACAGTTTTGGTCCTACGAGCAAGAGTTGTTTTCTGGTAAGGAAAGTCACTATTGCACTCCCATTGCCATACACATGTTCAAATAGCACTCGTGTCTGTTCCCAGCAAGTACAGTGTATTGGACTGAAGAGGAGCTACTGTTCTTGTCAGTTTCCTAAGCAGAGTTGAACTAGATATGGCCCGAGTGTGTAGGAAGCACAGTTCTTTTGTTCTGAGCAAGCTCAGTGTTCAGACCCCATATGAACCACAGTAGAATAGAAGACTGCTCTTTTCTCAAAAGCAGAGTGTGTTTCCTGTAAGGCGAGCTAGAGTTTGTTTCCCAGTCCTAAATGGATTTGAATCACATGCAGTTTGTCCTACGAGCAAGAGTTGTTTTCTCGTAAGCAAAGTCACTATTGTGCTCCCATTGCCATACACAGTGCAAATAGCACTCCTGTCTGTTCCAGCAAGTACAGTGTATTGGACTGAAGAGGAGCTACTGTTCTTGTCAGTTTCATAAGCAGAGTTGAACTACATATGGCCCATGTGTGTAGGAAGCACAGTTCTTTTGTTCTGAGCAAGCTCAATGTTCGGACCCCATAATGAACCATAGTAGAATAGAAGACTGCTCTTTTCTCAAAAACAGAGTGTGTTTCTTGTAAAGCGAGCTAGCATTTGTTTCCCAGTCCTAAAAGGAGTTGAATCACATGCAGTTTCTTGTCCTACGAGCAAGAGTTGTTTTCTGGTAAGAAGAGTCACTATTATGCTCCCATTGTCATAAACAGGGGCAAATAGCACTGGCGTCTGTTCCCAGCAAGTACAGTGTATTGGACTGAAGAGGAGCTACTGTTCTTGTCAGTTTCCTAAGCAGAATTGAACTAGATATGGCCGTTTTGTAGGAAGCACAGTTCTTTTGTTCTGAGCAAACTCTCACTGTTCTGGCCCTATAGGAGACACAGTAGAGTAGAAGAGTGCTCTTTTCTCAAAAGCAGAGTGTGTTTCTTGTAAGGCGAGCTAGCGTTTGTTTCCCAGTCATAAATGGAGTTGAATCACATGCAGTTTTTGGTCCTATGTGCAAGAGTTGTTTTCTGGTAAGGAAAGTCACTATTGTGCTCCCATTTCCATACACAATGCAAATAGCACTCGCATCTGTTCCCAGCAAGTACAGTGTATTGGACTGAAGCGGAGCTACTGTTCTGGTCAGTTTTGCTAAGCAGAGTTGAACTAGATATGGCCCCTGTGTGTAGGAAGCACAGTTCTTTTGTTCTGAGCAAGCTCACTATTCAGACCCCATAGGAAACACCTTAGAGTAGAAGAGTGCTCTTTTCTCAAAAGCACAGTGTGTTTCTTGTAAGGCGAGCTAGTGTTTGTTTTCCCAGTCCTAAATGGAGTTGAAACACATGCAGTTTATTGTACTACGAGCAAGAGTTGTTTTCTGGTAAGAAGAGTCACTATTGCGCTCCCTTTGTCATACACCTGCAAATAGCACTGGCGTCTGTTCCCAGCATGTACAGTGTATTGGACTGAAGAGGATCTACTGTTCTTTAACAGTTTCTTTAGCAGAATTGAACTAGATATGGCAGTATTTGTATGAAGCACAGTTCTTTTGTTGTGAGCAAGCTCACTGTTCTGGTCCTATAGGAAACACAGTAGAGTAGAAGAGTGCTCTTTTCTCAAAAGCAGAGTGTGTTTCTTGTATGGCGAGCTAGTGTTTGTTTCCCAGTCCTAAATGGAGTTGAATCACATGCAGTTTCTGGTCCTACGAGCAAGAGTTGTTTTCTGGTAAGAAGAGTCACTATCACGCTCCCATTGTCATACACAGGGCAAATAGCACTCGCGTCTGTTCCCAGCAAGTACAGTGTATTGGACTGAAGCGGAGCTACTGTTCTTGTCAGTTTCCTAAGCAGAGTTGAAGTAGATATGGCCCGTGTGTGTAGGAAGCACAGTTCTTTTGTTCTGAGCAAGCTCAGTGTTCGGACCCCATATGAACCATAGTAGAATAGAAAAACTGCTCTTTTCTCAAAAGCAGAGTGTGTTTCTTGTAAAGCGAGCTAGCATTTGTTTCCCAGTCCTAAAAGGAGTTGAATCACATGCAGTTTCTTGTCTTACGAGCAAGAGTTGTTTTCTGGTAAGAAGAGTCACTATTACGCTCCCATTGTCATAAACAGGGCAAATAGCACTGGCGTCTGTTCCCAGCAAGTACAGTGTATTGGACTGAAGAGGAGCTACTGTTCTTGCCAGTTTCCTAAGAAGAATTGAACTAGATAAGGCCGTTTTTCTACGAAGCACAGTTCTTTTGTTCTGAGCAAACTCACTGTTCTGGCCCTATAGGAAACACAGTAGAGTAGAATAGTGCTCTTTTCTCAAAAAGGAGAGTGTGTTTCTTGTAATGCGAGCTAGTGTTTGTTTCCCAGTCTAAATGGAGTTGAAATACACATGCAGTTTCTGGTCCTATGAGCAAGAGTTGTTTTCTGGTAAGAAGAGTCACTATTACGCTCCCATTGTCATACACATGGCAAATAGCACTGGCGTCTGTTCCCAGCAAGTACAGTGTATTGGACTGAAGCTGAGCTACTGTTCTTGTCAGTTTCCTAAGCAGAGCTGAACTAGATATGGCCCCTGTGTGTAGGAAGCACAGTTCTTTTGTTCTGAGCATGCTCAATGTTCGGAACCCATAGAAAACACATTAGAGTAGAAGAGTGCTCTTTTCTCAAAAGCAGAGTGTGTTTCTTGTAAGGCGAGCTAGTGTTTGTTTCCAGTCCTAAATGGAGTTGAATCACATACAGTTTTTGGTCCTACGAGCAAGAGTTGTTTTCTGGTAAGGAAAGTCACTATTGCACTCCCATTGCCATACACAGTTCAAATAGCACTCGTGTCTGTTCCCAGCAAGTACAGTGTATTGGACTGAAGAGGAGCTACTGTTCTTGTCAGTTTCCTAAGCAGAGTTGAACTAGATATGCCCGAGTGTGTAGGAAGCACAGTTCTTTTGTTCTGAGCAAGCTCAGTGTTCAGACCCCATATGAACCACAGTAGAATAGAAGACTGCTCTTTTCTCAAAAGCAGAGTGTGTTTCCTGTAAGGCGAGCTAGAGTTTGTTTCCCAGTCCTAAATGGATTTGAATCACATGCAGTTTGGTCCTACGAGCAAGAGTTGTTTTCTCGTAAGCAAAGTCACTATTGTGCTCCCATTGCCATACACAGTGCAAATAGCACTCCTGTCTGTTCCAGCAAGTACAGTATATTGGACTGAAGAGGAGCTACTGTTCTTGTCAGTTTCATAAGCAGAGTTGAACTACATATGGCCCATGTGTGTAGGAAGCACAGTTCTTTTGTTCTGAGCAAGCTCAATGTTCGGACCCCATATGAACCATAGTAGAATAGAAGACTGCTCTTTTCTCAAAAACAGAGTGTGTTTCTTGTAAGGCGAGCTAGCGTTTGTTTCCCAGTCCTAAATGGAGTTGAATCACATGCAGTTTTTGGTCCTATGTGCAAGAGTTGTTTTCTGGTAAGGAAAGACACTATTGCGCTCCCATTTCCATACACAGTTCAAATAGCACTCGCATCTGTTCCCAGCAAGTACAGTGTATTGGACTGAAGCGGAGCTACTGTTCTTGTCAGTTTCCTAAGCAGAGTTGAACTAGATATGGCCCCTGTGTGTAGGAAGCACAGTTCTTTTGTTCTGAGCAAGCTCACTGTTCGGAACACATAAGAAACACAGAAGAGTAGAAGAGTGCTCTTTTCTCAAAAGCAGAGTGTGTTTCTTGTAAGGTGAGATAGTGTTTGTTTCCCAGTCCTAAATGGAGTTGAATCCCATGCAGTTTCTGGTCCTACGAGCAAGAGGTGTTTTCTGGTTAAAAAAAGTCACTATTGCGCTCCCATTGCCATATACAGTGTAAATAGCACTCGCGTCTGTTCCCAGCAAGTACAGTGTATTGGACTGAAGCAGAGCTACTGTTCTTGTCAGTTTCCTAAGCAGAGTTGAACTAGATATGGCTCCTGTGTGTAGAAAGCACAGTTCTTTTGTTCTGAGCAAGCTCACTGTTCGGACCCCATAGGAAACACAGTAGAGTAGAAGAGTGCTCTTTTCTCAAAAGCAGAGTGTGTTTCTTGTAAGGCGAGCTAGCATTTGTTTCCCAGTCCTAAATGGAGTTGAATCACATGCAGTTTTTGGTCCTATGTGCAAGAGTTGTTTTCTGGTAAGGAAAGTCACTATTGTGCTCCCATTTCCATACACAATGCAAATAGCACTCGCATCTGTTCCCAGCAAGTACAGTGTATTGGACTGAAGCGGAGCTACTGTTCTGGTCAGTTTGCTAAGCAGAGTTGAACTAGATATGGCCCCTGTGTGTAGGAAGCACAGTTCTTTTGTTCTGAGCAAGCTCACTATTCAGACCCCATAGGAAACACCTTAGAGTAGAAGAGTGCTCTTTTCTCAAAAGCACAGTGTGTTTCTTTTAAGGCGAGCTAGTGTTTGTTTCCCAGTCCTAAATGGAGTTGAAACACATGCAGTTTATTGTACTACGAGCAAGAGTTGTTTTCTGGTAAGAAGAGTCACTATTGCGCTCCCATTGTCATACACCTGCAAATAGCACTGGCGTCTGTTCCCAGCATGTACAGTGTATTGGACTGAAGAGGATCTACTGTTCTTTACAGTTTCTTTAGCAGAATTGAACTAGATATGGCAGTATTTGTATGAAGCACAGTTCTTTTGTTCTGAGCAAGCTCACTGTTCTGGTCCTATAGGAAACACAGTAGAGTAGAAGAGTGCTCTTTTCTCAAAAGCAGAGTGTGTTTCTTGTATGGCGAGCTAGTGTTTGTTTCCCAGTCCTAAATGGAGTTGAATCACATGCAGTTTCTGGTCCTACGAGCAAGAGTTGTTTTCTGGTAAGAAGAGTCACTATCACGCTCCCATTGTCATACACAGGGCAAATAGCACTCGCGTCTGTTCCCAGCAAGTACAGTGTATTGGACTGAAGCGGAGCTACTGTTCTTGTCAGTTTCCTAAGCAGAGTTGAAGTAGATATGGCCCGTGTGTGTAGGAAGCACAGTTCTTTTGTTCTGAGCAAGCTCAGTGTTCGGACCCCATATGAACCATAGTAGAATAGAAAACTGCTCTTTTCTCAAAAGCAGAGTGTGTTTCTTGTAAGGCGAGCTAGAGTTTGTTTCCCAGTCCTAAATGGAGTTGAATCACATGCAGTTTCTTGTCCTATGAGCAAGAGTTGTTTTCTGGTAAGAAGAGTCACTATTGCGCTCCCATTGTCATACACAGGGCAAATAGAACTGGCGTCTGTTCCCAGCATGTACAGTGTATTGGACTGAAGAGGATCTACTGTTCTCGCCAGTTTCCTAAGAAGAATTGAACTAGATAAGGCCGTTTTTCTACGAAGCACAGTTCTTTTGTTCTGAGCAAACTCACTGTTCTGGCCCTATAGGAAACACAGTAGAGTAGAATAGTGCTCTTTTCTCAAAAGGAGAGTGTGTTTCTTGTAATGCGAGCTAGTGTTTGTTTCCCAGTCCTAAATGGAGTTGAAATACACATGCAGTTTCTGGTCCTATGAGCAAGAGTTGTTTTCTGGTAAGAAGAGTCACTATTACGCTCCCATTGTCATACACATGGCAAATAGCACTGGCGTCTGTTCCCAGCAAGTACAGTGTATTGGACTGAAGCTGAGCTACTGTTCTTGTCAGTTTCCTAAGCAGAGCTGAACTAGATATGGCCCCTGTGTGTAGGAAGCACAGTTCTTTTGTTCTGAGCAAGCTCAATGTTCGGAACCCATAGAAAACACATTAGAGTAGAAGAGTGCTCTTTTCTCAAAAGCAGAGTGTGTTTCTTGTAAGGCGAGCTAGTGTTTGTTTCCCAGTCCTAAATGGAGTTGAATCACATGCAGTTTGGTCCTACGAGCAAGAGTTGTTTTCTCGTAAGCAAAGTCACTATTGTGCTCCCATTTCCATACACAGTGCAAATAGCACTCGCATCTGTTCCCAGCAAGTACAGTGTATTGGACTGAAGCGGAGCTACTGTTCTTGTCAGTTTCCTAAGCAGAGTTGAACTAGATATGGCCCCTGTGTGTAGGAAGCACAGTTCTTTTGTTCTGAGCAAGCTCACTGTTCGGAACACATAAGAAACACAGAAGAGTAGAAGAGTGCTCTTTTCTCAAAAGCAGAGTGTGTTTCTTGTAAGGTGAGATAGTGTTTGTTTCCCAGTCCTAAATGGAGTTGAATCCCATGCAGTTTCTGGTCCTACGAGCAAGAGGTGTTTTCTGGTTAAAAAAAGTCATATTGCGCTCCCATTGCCATATACAGTGTAAATAGCACTCGCGTCTGTTCCCAGCAAGTACAGTGTATTGGACTGAAGCAGAGCTACTGTTCTTGTCAGTTTCCTAAGCAGAGTTGAACTAGATATGGCTCCTGTGTGTAGAAAGCACAGTTCTTTTGTTCTGAGCAAGCTCACTGTTCGGACCCCATAGGAAACACAGTAGAGTAGAAGAGTGCTCTTTTCTCAAAAGCAGAGTGTGTTTCTTGTAAGGCGAGCTAGCGTTTGTTTCCCAGTCCTAAATGGAGTTGAATCACATGCAGTTTTTGGTCCTATGTGCAAGAGTTGTTTTCTGGTAAGGAAAGACACTATTGCGCTCCCATTTCCATACACAGTGCAAATAGCACTCGCATCTGTTCCCAGCAAGTAGAGTGTATTGGACTGAAGCGGAGCTACTGTTCTTGTCAGTTTCCTAAGCAGAGCTGAACTAGATATGGCCCCTGTGTGTAGGAAGCACAGTTCTTTTGTTCTGAGCAAGCTCAATGTTTGGAACCCATAGAAAACACATTAGAGTAGAAGAGTGCTCTTTTCTCAAAAGCAGAGTGTGTTTCTTGTAAGGCGAGCTAGTGTTTGTTTCCCAGTCCTAAATGGAGTTGAATCACATACAGTTTTTGGTCCTATGAGCAAGAGTTGTTTTCTGGTAAGGAAAGTCACTATTGCACTCCCATTGCCATACACAGTTCAAATAGCACTCGTGTCTGTTCCCATTAAGTACAGTGTATTGGACTGAAGAGGAGCTACTGTTCTTGTCAGTTTCCTAAGCAGAGTTGAACTAGATATGGCCCGAGTGTGTAGGAAGCACAGTTCTTTTGTTCTGAGCAAGCTCAGTGTTCAGACCCCATATGAACCACAGTAGAATAGAAGACTGCTCTTTTCTCAAAAGCAGAGTGTGTTTCCTGTAAGGCGAGCTAGAGTTTGTTTCCCAGTCCTAAATGGATTTGAATCACATGCAGTTTGGTCCTACGAGCAAGAGTTGTTTTCTCGTAAGCAAAGTCACTATTGTGCTCCCATTGCCATACACAGTGCAAATAGCACTCGTGTTTGTTCCAGCAAGTACAGTGTATTGGACTGAAGAGGAGCTACTGTTCTTGTCAGTTTCATAAGCAGAGTTGAACTACATATGGCCCATGTGTGTAGGAAGCACAGTTCTTTTGTTCTGAGCAAGCTCAATATTCGGACCCCATAGGAAACACAGTAGAGTAGAAGAGTGCTCTTTTCTCAAAAGCAGAGTGTGTTTCTTGTAAGGCGAGCTAGCGTTTGTTTCCCAGTCCTAAATGGAGTTGAATCACATGCAGTTCCTTGTCCTACAAGCAAGAGTTGTTTTCTGGTAAGAAGAGGCACTATTGCGCTCCCATTGTCATACACAGGGCAAATAGCACTGGCGTCTGTTCCCAGCAAGTACAGTGTATTGAACTGAAGAGGAGCTCCTGTTCTTGTCAGTTTCCTAAGCAGAGTTGAACTAGATACGGCCCGTGTGTTTAGGAAGCACAGTTCTTTTGTTCTGAGCAAGCTCAATGTTCGGACCCCATATGAACCAGAGTAAAATAGAAGACTGTTCTTTTCTCAAAAGCAGAGTGTGTTTCTTGTAAGGTGAGATAGTGTTTGTTTCCCAGTCCTAAATGGAGTTGAATCCCATGCAGTTTCTGGTCCTATGAGCAAGAGGTGTTTTCTGGTTAAAAAAAGTCACTATTGCGCTCCCATTGCCATATACAGTGTAAATAGCACTCGCGTCTGTTCCCAGCAAGTACAGTGTATTGGACTGAAGCAGAGCTACTGTTCTTGTCAGTTTCCTAAGCAGAGTTGAACTAGATATGGCTCCTGTGTGTAGAAAGCACAGTTCTTTTTTTCTGAGCAAGCTCACTGTTCGGACACCATAGGAAACACAGTCGAGTAGAAGAGTGCTCTTTTCTCAAAAGCAGAGTGTGTTTCTTGTAAGGCGAGCTAGTGTTTGTTTCCCAGTCCTAAATGGAGTTGAATCACATACAGTTTTTGGTCCTACGAGCAAGAGATTTTTTCTGGTAAGGAGAGTCACTATTGCACTCCCATTGCCATACACAGTTCAAATAGCACTCGTGTCTGTTCCAGCAAGTACAGTGTATTGGAATGAAGAGGAGCTACTGTTCTTGTCAGTTTCCTAAGCAGAGTTGAACTACATATGGCCCGTGTGTGTAGGAAGCACAGTTCTTTTGTTATGAGCAAGCTCAATGTTCGGACCTCATATGAACCATAGTAGAATAGAAGACTGCTCTTTTCTCAAAAACAGAGTGTGTTTCTTGTAAGGCGAGCTAGCGTTTGTTTCCCAGTCCTAAATGGAGTTGAATCTCATGCAGTTTCTTGTCTTACGAGTAAGAGTTGTTTTCTGGTAAGAAGAGTCACTATTGCGCTCCCATTGCCATATACAGTGTAAATAGCACTCACGTCTGTTCCCAGCAAGTACAGTGTATTGTACTGAAGAGGGGCTACTGTTCTTGTCAGTTTGCTAAGCAGAGTTGAACTAGATATGGCCCCTGTGTGTAGGAAGCACAGTTCTTTTGTTCTGAGCAAGCTCACTGTTCGGACCACATAGGAAACACAGAAGAGTAGAAGAGTGCTCTTTTCTCAAAAGCAGAGTGTGTTTCTTGTAAGGCGAGCTAGTGTTTGTTTCCCAGTCAGAAATGGAGTTGAATCAGATGCAGTTTCTATTCCTACGAGCAAGAGTTGTTTTCTGGTAAGAAGAGTCACTATTACGCTCCCATTGTCATACACAGGGCAAATAGCACTGGCGTCTTTTCCCAGCATGTACAGTGTATTGGACTGAAGAGGATCTACTGTTCTTCTCAGTTTCCTAAGCAGAGTTGAACTAGATATGGCCCGTGTGTAGGAAGCACAGTTCTTTTTTTCTGAGCAAGCTCACTGTTCGGACCCCATAGGAAACACAGTCGAGTAGAAGAGTGCTCTTTTCTCAAAAGCAGAGTGTGTTTCTTGTAAGGCGAGCTA
>NW_026738396.1:0-18174 GCF_949786415.1 Peromyscus eremicus
AATTCTGCTTAGGAAACTGACAAGAACAGTAGCTCCTCTTCAGTCCAATACACTGTACTTTCTGCGAACAGACGCCATTGCTATTTGCACTGTGTATGGCATTGGGACCGCAATAGTGACTCTTCTTACCAGAAAACAACTCTTGCTCGTAGGACCAGAAACTGCATGTCATTCAACTCCATTTAGGACTGGGAAACAAACACTAGCTCGTCTTACAAGAAACACACTCTGCTTTTGAGAAAAGGGCACTCTTCTACTCTTCTGTGTTTCCTATGGGGTCCGAACAGTGAGCTTGCTCAGAACAAAAGAACTGTGCTTCCTACACACAAGGGCCATATCTAGTTCAACTCTCCTTAGGAAATTGACAAGAGCAGTAGCTCCTCTTCAGTCCAATACCCTGTACTGGCTGGGAACAGACGCGAGTGCTATATGCACTATGTACGGCAATGGGAGCGCAATAGTGACTTTCCTTACCAGAAAACATCGCTTGCTCGTAGGACCAAAAGTGCATGTGACTCAACTACGTTTAGGACTGGGAAACAAACGCTAGCTCACCTTACAAGAAACACACTCTGCTTTTGAAAAAAGAGCACTCTTCCTCTCTACTGTGTTTCCTATAGGGCCAGTACAGTGAGCTTGCTCAGAACAAAAGAACTGTGCTTCCTACACACACGGGCCATATCTAGTTCAACTCTGCTTAGGAAACTGACAAGAACAGTAGCTCCTGTTCAATCCAATACACTGTAATTGCTGGGAACAAACGTGTGTGCTATTTGCACTGTGTATGGCAATGTTAGCACAATAGTGACTCTTCTTAACAGAAAAAAACTCTTGCTCGTAGGACCAGAAACTGCATGGGATTCAACTCCATTTCTGACTGGGAAACAAACACTAGCTCGCCTCACAATAAACACACTCTGCTTTTGAGAAAAGAGCACTCTTCTCCTCTACTGTGTTTCCTATGGGGTCCGAACAGTGAGCTTGCTTCAGAAGAAAAGAACTGCGCTTCCTACACACACGGGCCATATCTAGTTCAACTCTGTTTAGGAAACTGACAAGAACAGTAGATCCTCTTCAGTCTAATACACTGTCTTTGCTGGGAACAGACGCGAGGGCTATTTGCACTGTATATGGCAATGGGAGCGCAATAGTGACTTTCCTTACCAGAAAACAACTCTTGCTCGTAGGACAAGAAACTGCATGGGATTCAACTCCATTTAGGACTGGGAAACAAATGCTAGATGGCCTTACAAGAAACACACCCTGCTTTTGAGAAAAGAGCACTCTTCCACTCTACTGTGTTTCCTATGGGGTCCGAACAGTGAGCTTGCTCAGCAAAAAAGAACTGTGCTTCCTGCACACATGGGCCATATCTACTTCAACTCTGCTTAGGAAACTGACAAGAACAGTAGCTCCTTTTCAGTCCAATACACTGTACTTGCTGCGAACAGATGCGAGTGCTATTTTCACTGTGTATCGCAATGGGAGCACAATAGTGAGTCTTCTTACCAGAAAACAACTCTTGCTCGTAGGATCAGAATCTGCATGTGATTCAACTCCATTTAGTACTGGGAAACAAACACTAGTTCGCCTTATAAGAAACACACTCTGCTTTTGAGAAAAGAGGACTCTTCTACTCTACTGTGTTTCCATATGGTCCGAACAGTGAGCTTGCTCACAACAAAAGAACTGCGCTTCCTACACACACGGGCCATATATAGTTCAACTCTGCTTAGGAAACTGACAAGAACATTAGCTCCTCTTCCGTCCAATACACTGTACTTGTTGGAAGCAGACACGAGTGCTATTTGCACAGTGTATGTCAATGGGAACGCAATAGTGACTTTCCTTACCAGAAAACAACTCTTGCTGGTAGGACCAGAAACTGCATGTGATACAACTCCATTTAGGACTGGGAAACAAACGCTAGCTCGCCTTACAAGAAACACATTCTGCTTTTGAGAAAAGGGCACTCTTCTACTCTACTGTGTTTCCTATGGGGTCAGAACAGTGAGCTTGCTCAGAACAAAAGAACTGTGCTTCCTACACACACGGGCCATATCTAGTTCAACTCTCCTTAGGAAACTGACAAGAACAGTAGCACCTCTTCAGTCCAATACACTGTACTTGCTGGGAACAGACGCGTGTGCTATGTGCACTATGTATGGCAATGGGAGCACAATAGTGACTTTTCTTACCAGAAAAGAACTCTTGCTCGTAAGACCAAAAACTGCATGTGACTCAACTTCATTTAGGACTGGGAAACAAACGCTAGCTCACCTTACAAGAAACACACTCTGCTTTTGAGAAAAAAGCACTCTTCTTCTCTAGTGTGTTTCCTATAGGGCCAGTACAGTGAGCTTGCTCAGAACAAAAGAACTGTGCTTCCTACACACACGGGCCATATCTAGTTCAACTCTGCTTAGGAAACTGACAAGAACAGTAGCTCCTGTTCAGTCCAATACACTGTACTTGCTGGGAACAAACGCGTGTGCTATTTGCACTGTGTATGGCAATGTTAGCACAATAGTGACTCTTCTTAACAGAAAAAAACTCTTGCTCGTAGGACCAGAAACTTCATGGGATTCAACTCCATTTCTGACTGGGAAACAAACACTAGCTTGCCTCACAAGAAACACACTCTGCTTTTGAGAAAAGAGCACTCTTCTACTCTACTGTGTTTCCTATGGGGTCCGAACAGTGAGCTTGCTTCAGAAGAAAAGAACTGCGCTTCCTACACACACGGGCCATATCTAGTTCAACTCTGTTTAGGAAACTGACAAGAACAGTAGATCCTCTTCAGTCTAATACACTGTCTTTGCTGGGAACAGACGCGAGGGCTATTTGCACTGTATATGGCAATGGGAGCGCAATAGTGACTTCCTTACCAGAAAACAACTCTTGCTCGTAGGACAAGAAACTGCATGGGATTCAACTCCATTTAGGACTGGGAAACAAATGCTAGATGGCCTTACAAGAAACACACCCTGATTTTGAGAAAAGAGCACTCTTCCACTCTACTGTGTTTCCTATGGGGTCCGAACAGTGAGCTTGCTCAGCAAAAAAGAACTGTGCTTCCTGCACACATGGGCCATATCTACTTCAACTCTGCTTAGGAAACTGACAAGAACAGTAGCTCCTTTTCAGTCCAATACACTGTACTTGCTGCGAACAGATGCGAGTGCTATTTTCACTGTGTATCGCAATGGGAGCACAATAGTGAGTCTTCTTACCAAAAAACAACTCTTGCTCGTAGGATCAGAATCTGCATGTGATTCAACTCCATTTAGTACTGGGAAACAAACACTAGTTCGCCTTATAAGAAACACACTCTGCTTTTGAGAAAAGAGGACTCTTCTACTCTACTGTGTTTCCATATGGTCCGAACAGTGAGCTTGCTCACAACAAAAGAACTGCGCTTCCTACACACACGGGCCATATATAGTTCAACTCTGCTTAGGAAACTGACAAGAACATTAGCTCCTCTTCCGTCCAATACACTGTACTTGTTGGAAGCAGACACGAGTGCTATTTGCACAGTGTATGTCAATGGGAACGCAATAGTGACTTTCCTTACCAGAAAACAACTCTTGCTGGTAGGACCAGAAACTGCATGTGATACAACTCCATTTAGGACTGGGAAACAAACGCTAGCTCGCCTTACAAGAAACACACTCCGCTTTTGAGAAAAGGGCACTCTTCTACTCTACTGTGTTTCCTATGGGGTCAGAACAGTGAGCTTGCTCAGAACAAAAGAACTGTGCTTCCTACACACACGGGCCATATCTAGTTCAACTCTCTTTAGGAAACTGACAAGAACAGTAGCACCTCTTCAGTCCAATACACTGTACTTTCTGGGAACAAATGCGTGTGCTATTTGCACTGTGTATGGCAATGGGACCACAATAGTGACTCTTCTTAACAGAAAAAAACTCTTGCTCATAGGACCAGAAACTGGATGGGATTCAACTCCATTTCTGACTGGGAAACAAACACTAGCTCGCCTTACAAGAAACACACTCTGCTTTTGAGAAAAGAGCACTCTTCTACTCTACTGTGTTTCCTATGGGGTCTGAACAGTGAGCTTGCTCAGAACAAAGAAATGTGCTTCCTAAACACATGGGCCATATCTAGTTCAACTCTGTTTAGGAAGCTGACAAGAACAGTAGTTCCTCTTCAATCCAATACACTGTCTTTGCTGGGAAAAGACACGAGTGCTATTTGCACTGTATATGGCAATGGGAGCGCAATAGTGACTTTCCTTACTAGAAAACAACTCTTGCTCGTAGGACCAGAAACTGCATGTGATTCAACTCCATTTAGGACTGGGAAACAAACGCTAGCTCGCCTTACAAGAAACACACTCTGCTTTTGAGAAAAGAACACTCTTCTTCTCTACTGTGTTACCTATAGGGCCAGAACAGTGAGCTTGCTCAGAACAAAAGAACTGTGGTTCCTACACTCGGGCCATATCTAGTTCAACTCTGCTAAGGAAACTGACAAGAACAGTAGCTCCTGTTCAATCCAATACACTGTACTTGCTGGGAACAAACGCGTGTGCTATTTGCACTGTGTATGGCAATGTTAGCACAATAGTGACTCTTCTTAACAGAAAAAAACTCTTGCTCGTAGGACCAGAAACTGCATGGGATTCAACTCCATTTCTGACTGGGAAACAAACACTAGCTCGCCTCACAAGAAACACACTCTGCTTTTGAGAAAAGAGCACTCTTCTACTCTACTGTGTTTCCTATGGGGTCCGAACAGTGAGCTTGCTTCAGAAGAAAAGAACTGCGCTTCCTACACACACGGGCCATATCTAGTTCAACTCTGTTTAGGAAATTGACAAGAACAGTAGATCCTCTTCAGTCTAATACACTGTCTTTCCTGGGAACAGACGCGAGTGCTATTTGCACTGTATATGGCAATGGGAGCGCAATAGTGACTTTCCTTACCAGAAAAAAACTCTTGCTCGTAGGACAAGAAACTGCATGGGATTCAACTCCATTTAGGACTGGGAAACAAATGCTAGATGGCCTTACAAGAAACACACCCTGATTTTGAGAAAAGGGCACTCTTCTACTCTACTGTGTTTCCATATGGTCCGAACAGTGAGCTTGCTCACAACAAAAGAACTGCGCTTCCTACACACACGGCCATATATAGTTCAACTCTGCTTAGGAAACTGACAAGAACATTAGCTCCTCTTCCGTCCAATACACTGTACATGTTGGAAGCAGACACGAGTGCTATTTGCACAGTGTATGTCAATGGGAACGCAATAGTGACTTTCCTTACCAGAAAACAACTCTTGCTGGTAGGAACAGAAACTGCATGTGATACAACTCCATTTAGGACTGGGAAACAAACGCTAGCTCGCCTTATAAGAAACACACTCTGCTTTTGAGAAAAGGGCACTCTTCTACTCTACTGTGTTTCCTATGGGGTCAGAACAGTGAGCTTGCTCAGAACAAAAGAACTGTGCTTCCTACACACACGGGCCATATCTAGTTCAACTCTGCTTAGGAAACTGACAAGAACAGTAGCTCCTCTTCAGTCCAATACACTGTACTTGCTGAGAACAGATGCGAGTGCTTTGTGCCCTGTGTATGGCAATGGGAGCGCAATAGTGACTCTTCTTACCAAAAAACAACTCTTGCTCGTAGCAATAGAAAGTTCATGTGATACAACTTCATTTAGGACTGGGAAACAAACGCTACCTCGCTTTACAAGAAACACACTCTACTTTTGAGAATAGAGCACTCTTCTACTCTACTGTGTTTCGTATAGGGCCAGAACAGTGAGCTTGCTCAGAACAAAAGAACTGTGCTTCCTAAACACACGGGCCATATCTACTTCAACTCTGCTTAGGAAACTGACAGGAACAGTAGCTCCCCTTCAGTCCAATACACTGTACTTGCTGCGAACAGACGCCAGTGCTATTTGCACTGTGTATGGCATTGGGACCGCAATAGTGACTCTTCTTACCAGAAAACAACTCTTGCTCATAGGACCAGAAACTGCATGTCATTCAACTCCATTTAGGACTCAGAAACAAACGCTAGCTCGTCTTACAAGAAACACACTCTGCTTTTGAGAAAAGGGCACTCTTCTACTCTACTGTGTTTCCTATGGGGTCCGAACAGTGAGCTTGCTCAGAACAAAAGAACTGTGCTTCCTACACACACGGGTCTTATCTAGTTCAACTCTGCTTAGGAAACTGACAAGAACAGTAGCTCCTGTTCAATCCAATACACTGTAATTGCTGGGAACAGACGTGAGTGCTATTTGCACTGTGCATGGCAATGTTAGCACAATAGTGACTCTTCTTAACAGAAAAAAACTCTTGCTCGTAGGACCAGAAACTGCATGGGATTCAACTCCATTTCTGACTGGGAAACAAACACTAGCTCGCCTCACAAGAAACACACTCTGCTTTTGAGAAAAGAGCACTCTTCTACTCTACTGTGTTTCCTATGGGGTCCGAACAGTGAGCTTGCTTCAGAAGAAAAGAACTGCGCTTCCTACACACATGGGCCATATCTAGTTCAACTATGTTTAGGAAACTGACAAGATCAGTAGATCCTCTTCAGTCTAATACACTGTCTTTGCTGGGAACAGACGCGAGTGCTATTTGCACTGTATATGGCAATGGGAGCGCAATAGTGACTTTCCTTACCAGAAAACAACTCTTGCTCGTAGGACAAGAAACTGCATGGGATTCAACTCCATTTAGGACTGGGAAACAAATGCTAGATGGCCTTACAAGAAATACACCCTGCTTTTGAGAAAAGAGCACTCTTCCACTCTACTGTGTTTCCTAGGGGTCCGAACAGTGAGCTTGCTCACAACAAAAGAACTGTGCTTCCTACACACAAGGGCCATATCTAGTTCAACTCTCCTTAGGAAACTGACAAGAGCAGTAGCTCCTCTTCAGTCCAATACCCTGTACTGGCTGGGAACAGACGCGAGTGCTATATGCACTATGTACGGCAATGGGAGCGCAATAGTGACTTTCCTTACCAGAAAACATCTCTTGCTCGTAGGACCAAAAACTCCATGTGACTCAACTTCATTTAGGACTGGGAAACAAACCCTAGCTCACCTTACAAGAAACACACTCTGCTTTTGAAAAAAGAGCACTCTTCTTCTCTACTGTGTTTCCTATAGGGCCAGTACAGTGAGCTTGCTCAGAACAAAAGAACTGTGCTTCCTACACACACGGGTCATATCTAGTTCAACTCTCTTTAGGAAACTGACAAGAACAGTAGCACCTCTTCAGTCCAATACACTGTACTTGCTGGGAACAGACGCGTGTGCTATGTGCACTATGTATGGCAATTGGAGCGCAATAGTGACTTTTCTTACCAGAAAAGAACTCTTGCTCGTAAGACCAAAAACTGCATGTGACTCAACTTCATTTAGGACTGGGAAACAAACGCTAGCTCACCTTACAAGAAACACACTCTGCTTTTGAGAAAAAAAGCACTCTTCTACTCTACTGTGTTTCCTATGGGGTCCGAACAGTGAGCTTGCTCAGAACAAAGAAATGTGCTTCCTACACACACGGGCCATATGTAGTTCAACTCTGTTTAGGAAACTGACAAGAACAGTAGTTCCTCTTCAATCCAATACACTGTCTTTGCTGGGAACAGACACGAGTGCTATTTGCACTGTGTATGGCAATGGGAGCACAATAGTGACTTTCCTTACTAGAAAACAACTCTTGCTCGTAGGACCAGAAACTGCATGTCATTCAACTCCATTTAGGACTGGGAAACAAACGCTAGTTGGACTAACACGAAACACACCCTGCTTTTCAGAAAAGAGCACTCTTCCACTCTACTGTGTTACCTATGGGGTCCGAACAGTGAGTTTGCTCAGAAAAAAAGAACTGTGCTTTCTACACACATGGGCCATATCTACTTCAACTCTGCTTAGGAAACTGACAAGAACAGTAGCTCCTTTTCAGTCCAATACACTGTACTTGTTGGAAGCAGACACGAGTGCTATTTGCACTGTGTATGTCAATGGGAACGCAATAGTGACTTTCCCTACCAGAAAACAACTCTTGCTCGTAGGACCAGAAACTGCATGTGATTCAACTCCATTTAGGACTGGGAAACAAACGCTAGCTCGCCTTACAAGAAACACACTCTGCTTTTGAGAAAAGAACACTCTTCTACTCTACTGTGTTACCTATAGGGCCAGAACAGTGAGCTTGCTCAGAACAAAAGAACTGTGCTTCCTACACACACGGCCCATATCTAGTTCAACTCTGCTAAGGAAACTGACAAGAACAGTAGCTCCTGTTCAATCCAATACACTGTACTTGCTGGGAACAAACGCGTGTGCTATTTGCACTGTGTATGGCAATATTAGCACAATAGTGACTCTTCTTAACAGAAAAAAACTCTTGCTCGTAGGACCAGAAACTTCATGGGATTCAACTCCATTTCTGACTGGGAAACAAACACTAGCTTGCCTCACAAGAAACACACTCTGCTTTTGAGAAAAGAGCACTCTTCTACTCTACTGTGTTTCCTATGGGGTCCGAACAGTGAGCTTGCTTCAGAAGAAAAGAACTGCGCTTCCTACACACACGGGCCATATCTAGTTCAACTCTGTTTAGGAAACTGACAAGAACAGTAGATCCTCTTCAGTCTAATACACTGTCTTTGCTGGGAACAGACGCGAGGGCTATTTGCACTGTATATGGCAATGGGAGCGCAATAGTGACTTCCTTACCAGAAAACAACTCTTGCTCGTAGGACAAGAAACTGCATGGGATTCAACTCCATTTAGGACTGGGAAACAAATGCTAGATGGCCTTACAAGAAACACACCCTGATTTTGAGAAAAGAGCACTCTTCCACTCTACTGTGTTTCCTATGGGGTCCGAACAGTGAGCTTGCTCAGCAAAAAAGAACTGTGCTTCCTGCACACATGGGCCATATCTACTTCAACTCTGCTTAGGAAACTGACAAGAACAGTAGCTCCTTTTCAGTCCAATACACTGTACTTGCTGCGAACAGATGCGAGTGCTATTTTCACTGTGTATCGCAATGGGAGCACAATAGTGAGTCTTCTTACCAAAAAACAACTCTTGCTCGTAGGATCAGAATCTGCATGTGATTCAACTCCATTTAGTACTGGGAAACAAACACTAGTTCGCCTTATAAGAAACACACTCTGCTTTTGAGAAAAGAGGACTCTTCTACTCTACTGTGTTTCCATATGGTCCGAACAGTGAGCTTGCTCACAACAAAAGAACTGCGCTTCCTACACACACGGGCCATATATAGTTCAACTCTGCTTAGGAAACTGACAAGAACATTAGCTCCTCTTCCGTCCAATACACTGTACTTGTTGGAAGCAGACACGAGTGCTATTTGCACAGTGTATGTCAATGGGAACGCAATAGTGACTTTCCTTACCAGAAAACAACTCTTGCTGGTAGGACCAGAAACTGCATGTGATACAACTCCATTTAGGACTGGGAAACAAACGCTAGCTCGCCTTACAAGAAACACACTCCGCTTTTGAGAAAAGGGCACTCTTCTACTCTACTGTGTTTCCTATGGGGTCAGAACAGTGAGCTTGCTCAGAACAAAAGAACTGTGCTTCCTACACACACGGGCCATATCTAGTTCAACTCTCTTTAGGAAACTGACAAGAACAGTAGCACCTCTTCAGTCCAATACACTGTACTTTCTGGGAACAAATGCGTGTGCTATTTGCACTGTGTATGGCAATGGGACCACAATAGTGACTCTTCTTAACAGAAAAAAACTCTTGCTCATAGGACCAGAAACTGGATGGGATTCAACTCCATTTCTGACTGGGAAACAAACACTAGCTCGCCTTACAAGAAACACACTCTGCTTTTGAGAAAAGAGCACTCTTCTACTCTACTGTGTTTCCTATGGGGTCTGAACAGTGAGCTTGCTCAGAACAAAGAAATGTGCTTCCTAAACACATGGGCCATATCTAGTTCAACTCTGTTTAGGAAGCTGACAAGAACAGTAGTTCCTCTTCAATCCAATACACTGTCTTTGCTGGGAAAAGACACGAGTGCTATTTGCACTGTATATGGCAATGGGAGCGCAATAGTGACTTTCCTTACTAGAAAACAACTCTTGCTCGTAGGACCAGAAACTGCATGTGATTCAACTCCATTTAGGACTGGGAAACAAACGCTAGCTCGCCTTACAAGAAACACACTCTGCTTTTGAGAAAAGAACACTCTTCTTCTCTACTGTGTTACCTATAGGGCCAGAACAGTGAGCTTGCTCAGAACAAAAGAACTGTGGTTCCTACACTCGGGCCATATCTAGTTCAACTCTGCTAAGGAAACTGACAAGAACAGTAGCTCCTGTTCAATCCAATACACTGTACTTGCTGGGAACAAACGCGTGTGCTATTTGCACTGTGTATGGCAATGTTAGCACAATAGTGACTCTTCTTAACAGAAAAAAACTCTTGCTCGTAGGACCAGAAACTGCATGGGATTCAACTCCATTTCTGACTGGGAAACAAACACTAGCTCGCCTCACAAGAAACACACTCTGCTTTTGAGAAAAGAGCACTCTTCTACTCTACTGTGTTTCCTATGGGGTCCGAACAGTGAGCTTGCTTCAGAAGAAAAGAACTGCGCTTCCTACACACACGGGCCATATCTAGTTCAACTCTGTTTAGGAAATTGACAAGAACAGTAGATCCTCTTCAGTCTAATACACTGTCTTTCCTGGGAACAGACGCGAGTGCTATTTGCACTGTATATGGCAATGGGAGCGCAATAGTGACTTTCCTTACCAGAAAAAAACTCTTGCTCGTAGGACAAGAAACTGCATGGGATTCAACTCCATTTAGGACTGGGAAACAAATGCTAGATGGCCTTACAAGAAACACACCCTGATTTTGAGAAAAGGGCACTCTTCTACTCTACTGTGTTTCCATATGGTCCGAACAGTGAGCTTGCTCACAACAAAAGAACTGCGCTTCCTACACACACGGCCATATATAGTTCAACTCTGCTTAGGAAACTGACAAGAACATTAGCTCCTCTTCCGTCCAATACACTGTACATGTTGGAAGCAGACACGAGTGCTATTTGCACAGTGTATGTCAATGGGAACGCAATAGTGACTTTCCTTACCAGAAAACAACTCTTGCTGGTAGGAACAGAAACTGCATGTGATACAACTCCATTTAGGACTGGGAAACAAACGCTAGCTCGCCTTATAAGAAACACACTCTGCTTTTGAGAAAAGGGCACTCTTCTACTCTACTGTGTTTCCTATGGGGTCAGAACAGTGAGCTTGCTCAGAACAAAAGAACTGTGCTTCCTACACACACGGGCCATATCTAGTTCAACTCTGCTTAGGAAACTGACAAGAACAGTAGCTCCTCTTCCGTCCAATACACTGTACTTGCTGAGAACAGATGCGAGTGCTTTGTGCCCTGTGTATGGCAATGGGAGCGCAATAGTGACTCTTCTTACCAAAAAACAACTCTTGCTCGTAGCAATAGAAAGTTCATGTGATACAACTTCATTTAGGACTGGGAAACAAACGCTACCTCGCTTTACAAGAAACACACTCTACTTTTGAGAATAGAGCACTCTTCTACTCTACTGTGTTTCGTATAGGGCCAGAACAGTGAGCTTGCTCAGAACAAAAGAACTGTGCTTCCTAAACACACGGGCCATATCTACTTCAACTCTGCTTAGGAAACTGACAGGAACAGTAGCTCCCCTTCAGTCCAATACACTGTACTTGCTGCGAACAGACGCCAGTGCTATTTGCACTGTGTATGGCATTGGGACCGCAATAGTGACTCTTCTTACCAGAAAACAACTCTTGCTCATAGGACCAGAAACTGCATGTCATTCAACTCCATTTAGGACTCAGAAACAAACGCTAGCTCGTCTTACAAGAAACACACTCTGCTTTTGAGAAAAGGGCACTCTTCTACTCTACTGTGTTTCCTATGGGGTCCGAACAGTGAGCTTGCTCAGAACAAAAGAACTGTGCTTCCTACACACACGGGTCTTATCTAGTTCAACTCTGCTTAGGAAACTGACAAGAACAGTAGCTCCTGTTCAATCCAATACACTGTAATTGCTGGGAACAGACGTGAGTGCTATTTGCACTGTGCATGGCAATGTTAGCACAATAGTGACTCTTCTTAACAGAAAAAAACTCTTGCTCGTAGGACCAGAAACTGCATGGGATTCAACTCCATTTCTGACTGGGAAACAAACACTAGCTCGCCTCACAAGAAACACACTCTGCTTTTGAGAAAAGAGCACTCTTCTACTCTACTGTGTTTCCTATGGGTCCGAACAGTGAGCTTGCTTCAGAAGAAAAGAACTGCGCTTCCTACACACATGGCCATATCTAGTTTCAACTATGTTTAGGAAACTGACAAGATCAGTAGATCCTCTTCAGTCTAATACACTGTCTTTGCTGGGAACAGACGCGAGTGCTATTTGCACTGTATATGGCAATGGGAGCGCAATAGTGACTTTCCTTACCAGAAAACAACTCTTGCTCGTAGGACAAGAAACTGCATGGGATTCAACTCCATTTAGGACTGGGAAACAAATGCTAGATGGCCCTTACAAGAAATACACCCTGCTTTTGAGAAAAGAGCACTCTTCCACTCTACTGTGTTTCCTAGGGGTCCGAACAGTGAGCTTGCTCACAACAAAAGAACTGTGCTTCCTACACACAAGGGCCATATCTAGTTCAACTCTCCTTAGGAAACTGACAAGAGCAGTAGCTCCTCTTCAGTCCAATACCCTGTACTGGCTGGGAACAGACGCGAGTGCTATATGCACTATGTACGGACAATGGGAGCGCAATAGTGACTTTCCTTACCAGAAAACATCTCTTGCTCGTAGGACCAAAAACTCCATGTGACTCAACTTCATTTAGGACTGGGAAACAAACCCTAGCTCACCTTACAAGAAACACACTCTGCTTTTGAAAAAAGAGCACTCTTCTTCTCTACTGTGTTTCCTATAGGGCCAGTACAGTGAGCTTGCTCAGAACAAAAGAACTGTGCTTCCTACACACACGGGTCATATCTAGTTCAACTCTCTTTAGGAAACTGACAAGAACAGTAGCACCTCTTCAGTCCAATACACTGTACTTGCTGGGAACAGACGCGTGTGCTATGTGCACTATGTATGGCAATTGGAGCGCAATAGTGACTTTTCTTACCAGAAAAGAACTCTTGCTCGTAAGACCAAAAACTGCATGTGACTCAACTTCATTTAGGGACTGGGAAACAAACGCTAGCTCACCTTACAAGAAACACACTCTGCTTTTGAGAAAAAAGCACTCTCTACTCTACTGTGTTTCCTATGGGTCCGAACAGTGAGCTTGCTCAGAACAAAGAAATGTGCTTCCTACACACACGGGCCATATGTAGTTCAACTCTGTTTAGGAAACTGACAAGAACAGTAGTTCCTCTTCAATCCAATACACTGTCTTTGCTGGGAACAGACACGAGTGCTATTTGCACTGTGTATGGCAATGGGAGCACAATAGTGACTTTCCTTACTAGAAAACAACTCTTGCTCGTAGGACCAGAAACTGCATGTCATTCAACTCCATTTAGGACTGGGAAACAAACGCTAGTTGGACTAACACGAAACACACCCTGCTTTTCAGAAAAGAGCACTCTTCCACTCTACTGTGTTACCTATGGGGTCCGAACAGTGAGTTTGCTCAGAAAAAAAGAACTGTGCTTTCTACACACATGGGCCATATCTACTTCAACTCTGCTTAGGAAACTGACAAGAACAGTAGCTCCTTTTCAGTCCAATACACTGTACTTGTTGGAAGCAGACACGAGTGCTATTTGCACTGTGTATGTCAATGGGAACGCAATAGTGACTTTCCCTACCAGAAAACAACTCTTGCTCGTAGGACCAGAAACTGCATGTGATTCAACTCCATTTAGGACTGGGAAACACAAACGCTAGCTCGCCTTACAGAAACACACTCTGCTTTTGAGAAAAGAACACTCTTCTACTCTACTGTGTTACCTATAGGGCCAGAACAGTGAGCTTGCTCAGAACAAAAGAACTGTGCTTCCTACACACGGCCCATATCTAGTTCAACTCTGCTAAGGAAACTGACAAGAACAGTAGCTCCTGTTCAATCCAATACACTGTACTTGCTGGGAACAAACGCGTGTGCTATTTGCACTGTGTATGGCAATATTAGCACAATAGTGACTCTTCTTAACAGAAAAAAACTCTTGCTCGTAGGACCAGAAACTTCATGGGATTCAACTCCATTTCTGACTGGGAAACAAACACTAGCTTGCCTCACAAGAAACACACTCTGCTTTGAGAAAAGAGCACTCTTCTACTCTACTGTGTTTCCTATGGGGTCCGAACAGTGAGCTTGCTTCAGAAGAAAAGAACTGCGCTTCCTACACACACGGGCCATATCTAGTTCAACTCTGTTTAGGAAACTGACAAGAACAGTAGATCCTCTTCAGTCTAATACACTGTCTTGCTGGAACAGACGCGAGGGCTATTTGCACTGTATATGGCAATGGGAGCGCAATAGTGACTTCCTTACCAGAAAACAACTCTTGCTCGTAGGACAAGAAACTGCATGGGATTCAACTCCATTTAGGACTGGGAAACAAATGCTAGATGGCCTTACAAGAAACACACCCTGATTTTGAGAAAAGAGCACTCTTCCACTCTACTGTGTTTCCTATGGGGTCCGAACAGTGAGCTTGCTCAGCAAAAAAGAACTGTGCTTCCTGCACACATGGGCCATATCTACTTCAACTCTGCTTAGGAAACTGACAAGAACAGTAGCTCCTTTTCAGTCCAATACACTGTACTTGCTGCGAACAGATGCGAGTGCTATTTTCACTGTGTATCGCAATGGGAGCACAATAGTGAGTCTTCTTACCAAAAAACAACTCTTGCTCGTAGGATCAGAATCTGCATGTGATTCAACTCCATTTAGTACTGGGAAACAAACACTAGTTCGCCTTATAAGAAACACACTCTGCTTTTGAGAAAAGAGGACTCTTCTACTCTACTGTGTTTCCATATGGTCCGAACAGTGAGCTTGCTCACAACAAAAGAACTGCGCTTCCTACACACACGGGCCATATATAGTTCAACTCTGCTTAGGAAACTGACAAGAACATTAGCTCCTCTTCCGTCCAATACACTGTACTTGTTGGAAGCAGACACGAGTGCTATTTGCACAGTGTATGTCAATGGGAACGCAATAGTGACTTTCCTTACCAGAAAACAACTCTTGCTGGTAGGACCAGAAACTGCATGTGATACAACTCCATTTAGGACTGGGAAACAAACGCTAGCTCGCCTTACAAGAAACACACTCCGCTTTTGAGAAAAGGGCACTCTTCTACTCTACTGTGTTTCCTATGGGGTCAGAACAGTGAGCTTGCTCAGAACAAAAGAACTGTGCTTCCTACACACACGGGCCATATCTAGTTCAACTCTCTTTAGGAAACTGACAAGAACAGTAGCACCTCTTCAGTCCAATACACTGTACTTTCTGGGAACAAATGCGTGTGCTATTTGCACTGTGTATGGCAATGGGACCACAATAGTGACTCTTCTTAACAGAAAAAAACTCTTGCTCATAGGACCAGAAACTGGATGGGATTCAACTCCATTTCTGACTGGGAAACAAACACTAGCTCGCCTTACAAGAAACACACTCTGCTTTTGAGAAAAGAGCACTCTTCTACTCTACTGTGTTTCCTATGGGGTCTGAACAGTGAGCTTGCTCAGAACAAAGAAATGTGCTTCCTAAACACATGGGCCATATCTAGTTCAACTCTGTTTAGGAAGCTGACAAGAACAGTAGTTCCTCTTCAATCCAATACACTGTCTTTGCTGGGAAAAGACACGAGTGCTATTTGCACTGTATATGGCAATGGGAGCGCAATAGTGACTTTCCTTACTAGAAAACAACTCTTGCTCGTAGGACCAGAAACTGCATGTGATTCAACTCCATTTAGGACTGGGAAACAAACGCTAGCTCGCCTTACAAGAAACACACTCTGCTTTTGAGAAAAGAACACTCTTCTTCTCTACTGTGTTACCTATAGGGCCAGAACAGTGAGCTTGCTCAGAACAAAAGAACTGTGGTTCCTACACTCGGGCCATATCTAGTTCAACTCTGCTAAGGAAACTGACAAGAACAGTAGCTCCTGTTCAATCCAATACACTGTACTTGCTGGGAACAAACGCGTGTGCTATTTGCACTGTGTATGGCAATGTTAGCACAATAGTGACTCTTCTTAACAGAAAAAAACTCTTGCTCGTAGGACCAGAAACTGCATGGGATTCAACTCCATTTCTGACTGGGAAACAAACACTAGCTCGCCTCACAAGAAACACACTCTGCTTTTGAGAAAAGAGCACTCTTCTACTCTACTGTGTTTTCCTATGGGGTCCGAACAGTGAGCTTGCTTCAGAAGAAAAGAACTGCGCTTCCTACACACACGGGCCATATCTAGTTCAACTCTGTTTAGGAAATGACAAGAACAGTAGATCCTCTTCAGTCTAATACACTGTCTTTCCTGGGAACAGACGCGAGTGCTATTTGCACTGTATATGGCAATGGGAGCGCAATAGTGACTTTTCCTTACCAGAAAAAAACTCTTGCTCGTAGGACAAGAAACTGCATGGGATTCAACTCCATTTAGGACTGGGAAACAAATGCTAGATGGCCTTACAAGAAACACACCCTGATTTGAGAAAAGGGCACTCTTCTACTCTACTGTGTTTCCATATGGTCCGAACAGTGAGCTTGCTCACAACAAAAGAACTGCGCTTCCTACACACACGGCCATATATAGTTCAACTCTGCTTAGGAAACTGACAAGAACATTAGCTCCTCTTCCGTCCAATACACTGTACATGTTGGAAGCAGACACGAGTGCTATTTGCACAGTGTATGTCAATGGGAACGCAATAGTGACTTTCCTTACCAGAAAACAACTCTTGCTGGTAGGAACAGAAACTGCATGTGATACAACTCCATTTAGGACTGGGAAACAAACGCTAGCTCGCCTTATAAGAAACACACTCTGCTTTTGAGAAAAGGGCACTCTTCTACTCTACTGTGTTTCCTATGGGGTCAGAACAGTGAGCTTGCTCAGAACAAAAGAACTGTGCTTCCTACACACACGGGCCATATCTAGTTCAACTCTGCTTAGGAAACTGACAAGAACAGTAGCTCCTCTTCAGTCCAATACACTGTACTTGCTGAGAACAGATGCGAGTGCTTTGTGCCCTGTGTATGGCAATGGGAGCGCAATAGTGACTCTTCTTACCAAAAAACAACTCTTGCTCGTAGCAATAGAAAGTTCATGTGATACAAACTTCATTTAGGACTGGGAAACAAACGCTACCTCGCTTTACAAGAAACACACTCTACTTTTGAGAATAGAGCACTCTTCTACTCTACTGTGTTTCGTATAGGGCCAGAACAGTGAGCTTGCTCAGAACAAAAGAACTGTGCTTCCTAAACACACGGGCCATATCTACTTCAACTCTGCTTAGGAAACTGACAGGAACAGTAGCTCCCCTTCAGTCCAATACACTGTACTTGCTGCGAACAGACGCCAGTGCTATTTGCACTGTGTATGGCATTGGGACCGCAATAGTGACTCTTCTTACCAGAAAACAACTCTTGCTCATAGGACCAGAAACTGCATGTCATTCAACTCCATTTAGGACTCAGAAACAAACGCTAGCTCGTCTTACAAGAAACACACTCTGCTTTTGAGAAAAGGGCACTCTTCTACTCTACTGTGTTTCCTATGGGGTCCGAACAGTGAGCTTGCTCAGAACAAAAGAACTGTGCTTCCTACACACACGGGTCTTATCTAGTTCAACTCTGCTTAGGAAACTGACAAGAACAGTAGCTCCTGTTCAATCCAATACACTGTAATTGCTGGGAACAGACGTGAGTGCTATTTGCACTGTGCATGGCAATGTTAGCACAATAGTGACTCTTCTTAACAGAAAAAAACTCTTGCTCGTAGGGACCAGAAACTGCATGGGATTTCAACTCCATTTCTGACTGGGAAACAAACACTAGCTCGCCTCACAAGAAAACACACTCTGCTTTTGAGAAAAGAGCACTC